>NC_090655.1:60327987-60627987 GCF_040937935.1 Hyperolius riggenbachi
GAATATATGCTTTGCTACTAATGTTCTAGTCATTATCCATACTACACATACAATTCATTATATATATATATATATTATATATATTTTATTTTTTTTATTATTTTTTTTTGCTTTAGGTTTGATTCAAGCTGGCCAGGCAACTGGTAATCCTTAAAAGGAAATAAATGTGACAGCCTCCATATACCTCTGTCTTCAGTTGTCCTTTAAAAGAGGGTAGAAGGAGAAGGAATGATCGGCACTGCAACGTACATTTATTCTTCAAAAAGTGAGGCACGGTCCGAATGCATAAATACAAAACAGTAGTGCAGCATACATGGACATACCGGTGCTCAGAGGTGTGGTGGTGACAGTGGGTGCTGGGCACTGCTCGCCTGACGGCCATTTTGCGCTGTCGCGCTTCTACGGTGGAAGAAGCGATAGCGCGAAACAGCCGTCAGGCGAGCAGTGCCCAGCACCCACCGTCACCACCACACCTCTGAGCACCGGTATGACCATGTATGCTGCACTACTGTTTTGTATTTATGCATTCAGACTGTGCCTCACTTTTTGAAGAATAAGTGTACGTTGCAGTGCCGACCATTCTGCTCCTTCTCCTTCTTCTGCCGTGTATGTACTTCCCTTGGATCAGAGCACGCAAGCTACATCACTGTGGGTAAGGTGTGTTCTACCTGCCTAATCCCCTTCCATGCTGACTACATACTGCTGTAGTGCCAACTGCCTTTCTACCTGTCTTTAAAAGAGGGTACCGGGCAGCGGCAGTGGTCTCCAGGCGGACATAGGAAACCTCTGGAGGCTTTCCTCCTAAGTTTTTTTTTTTTTTTTTTTTTTTTTTTTTTCTTTTCTTCTTTTTTAAATTTTGCCTCAGGTTTGCTTCAAACTTCCCTCAATATTTCCGTCACTATGAGCTCCTATCTTTGGTGCTTGTTTTTGTCCTGAGAAAATATATTTTTCTGATGTAATAACTAGTTTAACTTAAACGGTTTCCAACTACAAACAAGCATGAAAGGCCATCATTGTGACATATTTAAATTGTTTTGTGAGCTGATGACGTGTAGTGAGGAGGTGAAAGCTCCAGCTAATAAGAACAGTGAACTGTGACAGGCATGTTAACAGTAACAAACATTTGAGACTTCCCCTTGATCTTGGCGATACACTGCCCTCTAGTGGTGCACAGACATTGCAATAACACAGTAGTGCTGAATGTTAAAACATACTGCAATCTTTTCAGACAGCCATGAATAATGATGACTGCTGCTGTAATCTGTGTTTAGTCCATTAAGAGCTATAATTTTATTCTGCATTTTTCCTATTGAGAGGACATGCAGAGATTTGTGTGTAAACGATTTAGGGCCCGATTCCACTAGACGTGAATTCATATTGTGATTTTCAGCAATGACTCTGCAACCAATGCATATGAATGGAGTAGTTTCCATTGAATGTGGTTGGCCATTGCGGAGCGATAGGGTGCGCTGCAGGGATAAATATGGATTGCATGCAGCAGATTTCTGCAGCACGCATTAGATTCCCCCGCAGTGTAGTGTAATAGCTGCATCCGGACGTCTGTGTTGTCCCTGAAGACAACCGAGGGGAGATGTGATGCAGAAAGCATGTGATTTGTAGAAATGCACCTTTAAAGCGGACCCAAACCAAACATTTTTTTAATTCAAAATATTTAGTTGCACCACTCTGACACATACAAAGATAAATAAACACTCCTTCAAGCCTATGAGCATTTCAGTGCATGATTTCACCCTTCTCTTTTCATAGCTAGGGTTATACAGGTGGCAGCCATTAGCAATTCCTCCTTTGCCGGATACCACCTACTCCACCAGTTTGCCGGTTTCTGTCCCGGCAGAATGAAAAGAAGGGAGGGGTTCCTCCATTAAATGTAAAATATTTTATATTTATCATCATGCAGCTGAAAAACGGCTGCTATTTATTATTATAATTTAGAAAATAGATTTTTTTTCTGAAATCTTGTATTTTCAATTTGGGTCCACTTTAAGCGGAGGTTGAGACAGACACCAAGACAGAAAGCATTTCAAGCACATTTCAACTTTTAACAATGTTGAGAGCTGTTTTGTGCTTCTAAAACTCTATTTCCACAGTAATTCTCTAGTAAAACAACCTGGAGATTGGGCCTTCCCAGGTGCAGGAGAGAAGAAATGCACGCTGCACTGAGGGATGGACTAAGCATAACTGCAAATCATACCTGCCCCCCGACAGTTTTAATACCTTATTAGAAATTATAGACTTTACCTAATTCTAGGAACAAGCACAGACCTTGGGGAGGAAGGTTCTTTAGGCTGCAGTTCCACCCTTAGGGCCCCTTTCCATTAGATGCGGTGTGATGCAGCTACATAGTGGGTGTCCTGAACCTGATGCACGCAATGGAACAGTTTCCTGTGCATGCATTGCGTACGGAGCAGTGTGGAGAAATCCAAGAATCTGCAGCATGCTGCAGATTCTCACTCAGCCACACCCGCCACCCGTCTCATCCAGTCACTTTCACATCTGGAAATGCGGAAGTGACGCGGCCAGCAGCGGTAGTGATGTGGCGAGGTAGCTGCATTTGCATCACTAATCAATGGAAAAGGGCCCTTATTCTTGCTTATCTTCTCTGGGTTGTCCTAGAGCATTACAGTGCTGTTGCTGTTAGCCTGCAATGCATGCACGTAGGAAGCCAAGCATATTGTTGAGTAGAGTATTGTTTCTGACAGAACTCAACAGTTCCATCTAAAGGCCAGTGTTTTGAAGGACAGTTTGTAGCAACCTTAAAACCCCAACCTCCAACCTTTTCTCAGCCTGAAGCAGATGCTGGGCCTGCCAGTGAGCTGCATACACAGTACTTCCTCCTACATGGCATATTTTGAATACAGAACAAGAGATCTGTTTTCATGTGACCAGATCAATCATTGCACAGTACTGGTATGTGGCTGCTTTACTACAAAAGTGTTGCAAATAATTATAGTAGATCCCTATACAAACACTGATGTGGCCTTTTTATTACCCTTGATAGTTGGCAGTGACCTCTAAACAGGACAGTCACCTACAAAGATCTGCTAGAAATCTGTCCATTATTAAATGATCCTAACTGCAGTGTGCGTGGCAGGAACTGAAATGTGATGACACTAAGGAGATTTTTTTTATTTATTTAGGGGATCAGATTGGACAGGAAGATATAACTTGTTTTATCCTTGATAATTGTAGAACATGTGCTTATTCTATTTTTGCCGTTAGTGTAATGCATTTGTTTCAATGAAAATTGGTCTTTATACCTATTGAGAATAACTTTCTTTATTTGGGGGGTACTGGTGGTGTTTGGTATATATGGTAGTATTGCAGTGGTTGTTGGACCATGTAGCATGAAAGAGAATGGACACAGTGTTGTAGGGAACTACACAACATCCTATACCCTTCAACAGTTCACCTAATTGCTTGCTCTTTTAGTAGCAGTAGTAGTAGCCTTGTCCTCATTTCCAGAGAGAAAATAGTGTATATATATATAAATATGGGTGCAAACCCCTGGTGCGACAGTAGAAAAATGATATAAATACTGTGTTTCTGATATTACATAAAGATTCCAGTGAACCAGTTATTTTAAAAGCAGTAAAAAATAAAATTCACATTTTATAAAGTCTTGTAATTTTTCTTATTCTATATACATAATGACCAGTACAGTTCACAGAAGACAATCATCATCCTTAATCTGGGAAATGCGAAACATGCTAAGCTGGACTGGAAAGGAACAAGCATGTTGGTTCAGCTACAGGTAACATCCAATAGGATGAGCTGTATGGAACAGTCACAACTGCTGTATGGCTGATAACAGGCGGTAGGGGTGGGCGGTATGCACCTTCCAATGGCCTGCAGGGGTGGGCCGAATGCACCTTCCAGTGGCCTGCAGAGGGGTGGGCAATGTTCGCCTTCCAGCTACTTAGGATCTACAAGTGCCAGCATTCAGTTATTAGCTAAAAAGTATCCCCCTTGTTCCTCACTATAATACTAAATGACTTTTTAGAGTAAATAGAGATGGCATTTTAACAGGTCATTCTTTTATAACGAAATATAAAACCTCCTAAGTGTCACCAGGATTTTTTTTATTTGTCTGGAAACACTAAACTAAGCTGGTCTTTCAGGGGTCTATTATGGCCTTCTTATGCCATTTGCTGTGGCTCTTTCCCCTACACTACTCTGTGCTGTACAGACATCATTGTAGTTGGGGACATTCTGGACTAATGACGTCCCTTGTATTCCACAACTTAACAGGATACTTTTTTATCTTCTGATCAGATTGCAGAGATGTAGTGTTTCTGTTTTAATAATTCATTAGTCATCCTTTGTTTGCATTTTTCCCCCAGTGTTTTAGCTACAACGAATTTGTTACTTGAGGCAAACAGAAGACTATAAAGTAGTAATGTGAAGCATGGCTGGCATGCTGAGAACAATGCACATTGCAATGCAGAGCAGTCATGTAGCCTGTGTTTCTGGCATGTGAAGGACATTTGTTTCAGAAAATAAATTTCCCGTGTTACGGAACATACCATCACTCGCCACGCTGGGGAACACATGAAATATCACATGATCACAAAATGAAGCTGTAGCCTTCTGTGAGCAATACTGCAGATGTCCATCACATTCGAACATCTACAACTAGCCTTATATCACATCTAGTGCACTTGTATGAGGTACTGGTCTTTAATTATATTATCAGTCTGAATTAGTTACACTGTAAGATAAACAACAAAATCCCTGAGAAATTATTTGATAAAAGATTCTCCTTGGCACAATTGTGCACTTGCGAATCCAAAAGTTATGTCGGGGCTCATCTTAGCATAAAATATCCAACCTACACACAGATCTCGTATTACTGCTATAGTAAAGATCATCCATTATTTTCACCATTTTTACAAAAGTACATTTCCCCAGTTGACCCTGCCTAAAAGCCACTGAGGAGTGTTGGTGAAACCAGTTCATAATCGATAATGGCAGCACAGGGGAATAGTATTCTATGTTTATAACACAAATCCATTTGTCTTTGTCCGTTTAGTATGTTGGGAGCTCCGACTCTGCCCGGCGTTGATTGGTACTTTGGCTCAACTACTTGACAGATCAGAGTTTCTGCCATGTGTACAAAGACCACCCCAGTGCAAACTTCAATGGCGGATACTAGGTGGTGAGATATTTGATATACGTACATAGAGAACATGACAGGGGTTATAGTCCCAGGATACACTGGTCTAGCCGGGCGCCTTCTTTTTGCTCGATGTTTGCCATTAATAGCACTTTCTTGTGCAGTTATTCCTCCGCCTCCTTTACCTGCATCGTTACTATCTGCACAAAGCCCTCATGGTCCTTTTTGATGTGAATATGGCAGAATCTTCTCCTTGCGGCTCTTCTCTACATCATCATGGTCTGATTTTCTCAAACTGAGGAACAATTCCCACGTCGTCTTGCTGAGGGATCATCTTCTCTGCCTCAGTCTTCTCTGGACCTACTTCTGCCAACCTGGCCAAGTAACTCTGTGGGAAAAACAGAAAATTGTATGGTGTGTACTAGGCATAATGTCCCTCCAACAGTGGTAAGTTTGAGCCAATTACTATCAATGGCAAGGCAAGTGGTATAACCACTGACCCCTTTGCTTTGACACTTGTTAGTATTTTCAGAGGGTGTTGCCCCAATACTGGTTTCGCATTTCTGTGGATATCAGTGCCACTGATATCCACAGAAATGCGAAACCAGTATTGGGGCAACACCCTGAAAATACTAACAAGTGTCAAAGCAAAGGGATGAATGATTATTACCCAAAATATTACAACAGTAATAAATTAGGTGTTAAATTATTAAATCAAAACAAAAAATAAAATAAAGAACAGTTAGTAAACCGCTCACAAGATGATTCAAGCATAAAATGGAACAAACACGATTTTGTAAAGTTAGATGGAAGAGAAAATGTTTAAAAACTCTTTAGGGTGTTTGATGATGCAGTGAGCTGTTGAGCTTATAAATTCAGCTTTAAACATTTGTGCATGTTCTATTTTTTAAGTCTCGCCACTTCCTAAAGAAAAGAACAGCAATAACAGAGTGATAAAATAAGGAAAAAATGCACTTTTCACCTCTTCAGCAATACTTTATAGATCTGTCCCTTTAAGCCTACCCACACTGCACTTTCATTAGCAATGCAAGTGGTTACACACACAAACACACTGCACCTGCACTGCTCTTCATTGCAGTGATGTCCCATTCAACAATGCTGAAAAGGACAGCTTTGAGTTGCGCTCAAG
Source organism: Hyperolius riggenbachi (assembly GCF_040937935.1). Classification (NCBI taxonomy): domain Eukaryota; kingdom Metazoa; phylum Chordata; class Amphibia; order Anura; family Hyperoliidae; genus Hyperolius; species Hyperolius riggenbachi. The sequence continues at coordinate 60,334,272 of NC_090655.1, forward strand.
TAGTGCATTGTGACAATACACTGCTGTGAAGCGGATCAGTGTGTCCAGCAGAGCAGTCTATGCACAGTCTGATGTCCCTCCATGTGTCACACTGAGCTGTGTGCTCAGGCCCTTAAGTGGTGCGTTGCATTGTAACATAATGGGCGCTTTGTAACACAGTAATGCACCACCTGTTCATAGTGCGGTCGGTGCACCGCGGTACAAGGGAATGCAGTATGGTAACGCACTGCATGCAGTGTGTTACCGCTAACCGCACATTAACAGGCACAGTGAAGTATACTTTTCGTTGACTATATGCTTCACTGTATGTGATGCAAGAGATAATGCAAAGTCCCACTGAGAAAGTGGCCTTTGGCTACCTTTACAGTTGTGCATTGAAGTGCGGCAGAACACCTGCCACGTAACGTGGCTAGCCACACTGCAATGCATAACGTATGCGAAGTTCACAGTATGGCCGGTGCGTTGCGGCATAACAACCATGCATGCTGCAAACCACATGTGTTAAGCGCTGCGGAATATGTTGGCGCTATATAAATAAAAAATAATACTTTTCATTGACTGCATGTTTCACTGTATGCGACGTGACAGGTGGAGAACGCGCTGTGCCGCTGTTCTGTTGCGTTCCTGCTGTTACAGGAAACACAGGACCCATCTGTGAACCCAGCCGTGAACCCAGCCACCACGTACGACATTTGACATGTATAAGTGTCTTATGAGGTCTGTGTCAGTGGTTTCAAATAAATGATTGAAATATTTTCTATCTCTCAAAAAACAATGATGGATAAAGTGGAGATTTCCGTGTTGACAGTTTTATTACATTAGATACTCTAAAAAGTAAAACTGTCATAAAGATTTGGATGTAATGGGTTTGGTGCGGCAGAGGGGGCTTTAGCAGATACAGACTTGTTAAATGACACACAGTGACATGGATCTAATGCCTTTCTGGTGACACATCGCTGTGTAGCGGGAAAGGGCCAAAATCTCTGATGTCACCATGATATATGCGTTCTCATTTTAGACTTTGGCGGCCGGCGCGGTCTGCGGCTCTAAGCCTCTTATTTACTCCGGGATAATGACAGCACAACACACAGATCTATTAAAAATGACAAGTGCACCAACTGTCTTGTAACGTCTTGTCCTGGGGGAAAGCCCAGCCTGTGTCAGCCACTTAAACCCTTTAAGTGAAAGCATCTGTCTTCACTCACACTAGCACCAGGCTTACGGATTTAATGAGAAACAACATTTCAGAAGGTGGGATATCTGCACACTGGGCCGCTGGGAATACAAAAAGCTTTCTGCCATTGGTATCATGTATCTGTCCATAGTGCCAGCCTCTTGATTCTCCAAGTCTTAACAACTCCAAACAATCACAGCACAGCTTCCCACAGGAAGGACAAACTCCTGCAGATGAGAAAAACAACCTACAATATAATCACATGATGGTGACTGACTGACTATGGCCTGGGAATTGATGATTAGCTAACTAATGTAAATGTACTTCTTGCTATACTCACAGTATAATATACAGTATATATATTATTTTTTTTTGGGGGGGGGGGGGAAGTATTTGAAATGTTTAACCCTTTTACAACAGCCTAATAATAATAATATACTGAAAATCAGTATTAACCCTTCCACTCAATGCTCATACTTAGCAGCATTCTCAAATTGAGCCAACCCACTAAATGACATTACTGCTCCAAGAGCACAAATATTTGCCTATACAAGTTGATGAGAAATGAATGGGCAGAGACAATTGCTCTTATCCTGAAGTGGCTTAGGGATACTTAAGTCAGGAAACAAAAATCCAGGTTTACTTACCTGGGCTTCTACCGCCCCCCTGCAGTCGGCTTGTGCCCGCGCCGGTACTCTAGATCCTCTGGTCACCCGTCGTGGCTCAGTTTCGATTTCTTCAACAGCCTGTCGTCTGCTACTGTGCCTGTTCCTCATTCCCGGTGACGGGAGAGTTCCCATTCATTAATCTCTCCTCTAGGCCACCATGATTGAAGGCATCCATTGATGCCTGCGTCACTTCCCTAGTTACAATGTAGCAACACATTACTTCCTATTGTATACGAATAGGAAGTACTCAGTGGGGTAATCCTAAAATTACACCTACTAACTTTGGGGAATCATTTTTTTAATATGTATGTCAAGAAGGCATATTATTTTTAAATTATGGGGTAAAAATTAGTGATGTAAAACTGAAAAAATGCACCTTTATTTCCAAATAAAATATTGTCACCAGGACAAATGGCCAAATAAAATGTGTTGATTTTAATTATGGTAGCATATATTATTTTAAAACTGTAATGGCTGAAAACAGAAAAAAAGGAAAAAAATTCATTATTTCTCATATTATTCCCATTATAATGCATTTAGAATAAAATAATTCTTAGCATAATGTACCACCCAAAGAAAGGCTAATTGGTGGTGGAAAAAAAACAAGGTATAGGTCATTTCATTGTGATAAGTAGTGATAAAGTTATTGGGGCATGAAAGGGAGGAGTCCAGAAATGTGAACATTCCTCTTGTGAAAAATAGCCGCGAGCTGATATGATTAAAGTGAACCAGAGACCAAGCACCCTCATGTATTTTACCATATATATCAGTGGGAACTTTAGAGAAATCACCTACCCTGCTCTCCGTTTCATCCTTCACTACTCAGCCTGCTTCTTATCAGCCCTGATAAAATCCCCACTGAGCATTCAGTATGTCTTTGCTCAGGAATCAATATAGTTAAGTCTATCTTTGATGTCTTTTCAAGCCCAAGCCTGCCCCCTTCTGGCTCTGCTTTCCTGTTCTGTATATTAGCAGCATCGCAGAGAGCTGTGATGAGATGGGAGGGGCTGCTAATGTAAGGGTAGATTGAAAAACTTTTTTTTTTTTTTTTTTAATCTATATTTGTTAGTCATAAGAGGTTTTTAGAAATGGGAATTTCATTTTGCACACTGCTCACTAAATAATATGCTTTTCTGATGAACTGTGTTTTGCATGGAGTTTTAGTAAACAAACACAAAAAACGGCACACCAGAGCGCCGAAAATACCAGGCATAGTATTTATTTTGTAAAATCTATCGGGGGATATGTTTATTTTGTGTCAAAGCGTTCATCTCTGGTTCCCTTTAAAGTAAACCTGTAAAGTTTGCACAAGTCAAACTGTGATCTGTCCTTAAATATGGAATAAAAATTAAGTGGCAATTACCGGTACTTTCCCACTAAATTTATTTTGTCTCCAATGCTTAGCAACATGCAGATAACTGAATATGTACCAGTAATTTACGTTTATTTTTAATAAAAGGTATTAAACATTGAAGCTGGGATTGACATCCCTGTATTGGTGTGAAAGTCTACAGGGCAGCTGTATCGTTTAATTGTCATTAACATGACACGGCGAGCTGATTCGCTTGATTCGATGTATTTAACATGTGAAACATTCTGGATTCATTGTGTCAGCTTAGGAAGTGGTGTTTATTTTCTAGTTTTGTATTTCAGTAATGGTTGTGGATAAGGAATTGATGTAAAAAGCACATCATCACGGCAAGCCCCGAGTACAGCGTCCTTCGATCTCTAACCATGAATGTTTGCGTAGCGTGGGAAGAATGCCTGGGTAAATATTTGGGCTCCACCTCTCTGGCCAAGCCTCTCTGTCCTTCACTGTTACATAAAATGGGGTAATGATGGCAAAAAGGTTGTAAAGGTTTATGATGAATTTTTTCTCCTTCACTTTTTGTTTAAATGTATTTGACCATATATATCAGTGGGAACATTAGAAAATACACCTACCCTGCTCTCTGTTTCATTCTTCACTGCTCAGCCTACTTCTAATCAGCCCTGATAAAATCCCTGACTGAGCATTCAGTCTGGCTTTGCTCAGGAATCATTATAGCCAAGTCTGTGTTCTCTGATGTCTTTTCAAGCCCATGTCTGCCCCCTTGTGGCTCTGGCTTTGCTCGGGAATCATTATAGCTGAGTCATTATAGCAGACGGAATGCTCAGTCGGGGGATTTTATCAGGGCTTATAGCAAGCAAGCTGAGCAGTAAATGATTATACAGAGAGCGGGGTAGGTGTTTTCTCTAATGTCCCCACTGATATATATGGTAAAATACATGAGGGTGCTTTGTTTCTGGTTCACTTTAAGGCTGAAAGGCTAAGGGGACCATTTTATAAAATAGCCATAACTGGTAATATCCGTTTTTTGCTAGACTTATAAATACATGGTTGCCTGACTTTGCTATGGATCACAGATGAAAATACAATGATATGAAATGAGACCAGAGCCCAAGCACCACTTTTTGCAAAGCTGGTAAACCCCCCCCCCAAAAAAACACCAGACGCGGGTTGGAAAGAAGGGCGCTGCCACAGACGACCATTATAAAAGCCACGATTGGCGGCAATGGCTGGACGTTTGGGCCCCTAATAAAATAGCAGGAGTCGGAGTACCAGATGTGCAAATTGAGGCTATATTTCATTCACACCTGCTATGTATACACGCAATCTGGATAGCGGGTAGCTCTGGCGTCTATTTTATCGGGCGACTCTGGGCACCCAAATTTCCAGCCATTGCTGATAATCGTGACTTGGGGGGAGAGGGGGTTGTGGTTAAGTGTTAGGAGCCACCAGGGGGATTTAATGGGTAGGCACCAGTAGAGGGAGGGTTAAGGGTTAGGTATCAGGAGGGAGGGTTCTGGGTGAGAGTAAGATTAGGTTAGGTCTTAGTAAAATATTGGTTAAGATTATCAATATTTTACTGGAATTCAGTAGTAGAATATCAGTAATTTTATTCTTCTAGCGGTGATACCCTGCAACCTTTTTTCCAGGCACTTTTATAGTACGCCAATCTATGCCAAGTAAGCCAAGTCTTCATCTATGCAGGGCTGTGGAGTCGGTCCAAAAATCCACCGACTCCGACTGCGACTCCTCAGTTTAGGATTCCACCGACTCCGACTCCACGACTCCGACTCCTCTAATTTGCATATTACAATTTTGTTGATTAAAAGTATGTAACATGAAATTCGTCTCTTAACTGCCAACGCTTAGGAATTTTACAAGACAACTGAAGTGAGAAGGATATGGAGACTACTATATTTATTCCCTTTAGACTAAAACTAGTCCTTGGTAAGAGTACTTGTAAAAGGTACAATCCGGAACAAAGAACATCTATCAGGCCCTAGGCAATGTAAGTGTGGGTACATCTAAGAATGATGTGCAGGTACTCTGCAGGGGAATAAGGAGATTCTTCCTCTATTACACATTCTTCATGCACAATCTGAACTAGGTTTATGGGCGATAGACAACACCTCTGTGTTCAATGTGCACAACATTCTCAGTGGATTCCCTGCAGCTCTGTGGGGAGTGCATATGTAGAGTATAGTACTACTGTGTAACAAAGTAAACCTGAGACAGATGAAATTAAAGTTTTATACATACCTGGGGCTTCCTCCAGCCACCTTCAGGATAATCAGTCCCTCGTTGTACTCCTCCACCACCTGGATCTTCTGCTATGAGTCCAGGTACTTGAGCCAGTCGGGCGTAGTGCGCATGCACACACTCCGCCGCCAGGAGCATACTACACCTGTGCAGCACTATTGCGCAGGTGCAGAATGTTCCTGGCTGTGGGAGCGGTATGCGGCTGGACTGCGCTGACTGGCTGAATTACCAGGACTCATAGCAGAAGATTCGGGTGGTGGAGGACAGCGAGGGACTGATTAGCCTGAAGGGGGCTGGAGGAAGCCCCAGGTATGTACAAAACTTTACTTTTCATCCGTCTCAGTTACCCTTTAATTTGTAGTCACCAAACCAAATTTTAATAACATATCAAATTATTTGATTTCATGAGCAAAGAGAGTGCATACATTTGCATAAATCAGCATCAACGCTGAATTATTTCCATCTCGTTGACCATCTCTATTAGTGACATAGCTACACATCAGGCTTTATACTTACAGCATAGATGTTATTTAGTATATATAAGAGATTCCTGTGTACACATCATATATACAGTCACAATCAGATATGTATATCTGACCTTAAAAATACGGGGACTGCTTTATTGCAGCAGCACAAGTAACTAATTTTGATTGGTTTATTTCATTTTTGTGGACAAAGCACAGCTATTACTGTATATATACATTTTTTTCTTAATGACTTATCTGAGAAATAGAACATTTTATCATATTTTCTATTTTAATTACAGTTACAAATTCATTAGGAGTCGGAGTCGGTGCATTTTCTCCCGTCACCGACTCCAGGCACCCAAAATTGCCCGACTCCACGACTCCGACTCCACAGCCCTGCATCTATGTACCTCCCAGAGCTTAAAAAGGCACTGTAGTGAGAAGGATATGGAAGATGACATATATTTCCCTTGAAACTACCTGGCTGAGGTCTCCTTCAGACAAACAGCTGAATTGCGCTATTTTTGAGCAGTTCAGCACCCTGTCTGCTGCCCATGAACTCCATTCTGGTGCAATTTAAATGCATGCAGTGGTCTTACTCCTACGCTTGGCATGCAGTACTCCTACGCTTGGCATGCAGTAGTCTTATGCTAAGTACACACATGCGACAACGATCGTTCGTTGTCAACGACGAACGAACTTTTAATTGACGAAAGAACGACCTTAGTAAAGTTAGTTGTAAAAGGTGTGTAACGATCACATCGTTAGAACGAACGTTACACAACGTAAAAGCACCTATTGCGCCTGCGCATAAAAATGAAAAGTTCCATGGAGAAATAGTGAAATGCGCATGTCAAGCCTAGTACGAACGATCGTTTCCAACGATGTACTACTTTTGCAAACGATCGTCGTTGGGAAAAATCCGCCAAGCTAGATCGTTCGTTTTGAACTTCATGGTCGTTGGCTGCTTTTTTTCAAACGATCGTCGTTTGAAATGATCGGGGAACGATCGTTTTAAACGACTATAGTCGCATGTGTGTACGCACCTTCACTCCTACTAAAATGGAGAGTCCTCCATTTAAGGAATTCCATTGGTTAGCAACTAATAGGAAACCCCAGGCAGCAAAATCAGAAATGCTTTTGCCGGGATTTTACATTACAACAGAAGCCAGTGTTGGGGTGAATAATGGTGGGGTGGAGGTATGGTGTGTGTTAGGGCGCTGGCAGCTGTCAGGGCAGGGTACTGGCTGGGAGTGGGTGCTATGCGTCAGTATGTGTGTGTGTGTGTGTGTGGGGGGGGAAGAGGTAAGTGCCAGGGGCAGTCCAATGCTAAAGTATGGTAAGCCTTGGCAAAGCGTCTTTAAAAGTGCCGCCGGTCTCCCCATTGGTCCTTTAAGGATCCTCCTCAGGGTGCGCCACATTGTTGCCATCCTGCCCCACCCCCCATTCTATATAAAGGACAACTATCAAAGTTAAGAACCAAAAACCCACATATATTTCCAATAATTACTAGCAAATAGCAATACAAAGGTTTTTTTTTCATCTTTTCAATGTTTTATATGAGGAAAATTATGACATTTACAGAGAACAGTTCTCACTGTGGGCATTACTATGGAGGACTGTGCCCAGCACATCCAGCATACAGAAACAATCTTCACTGGCTCTAATACTGTGACTGAAATCTGTTCAGAATGATAGGAAGCAGAAATATAGCTTCAAATGTGTGTAAATAATCCTCAGTTGAAGCTCTGTGTTTGTCTGTGTGTGTCTCTCTCTGCCTCGCAGTGTAAAGTAAACTGTTTACAGCGCAGCTCTACCTACACAGCTCTACTCCCAATGCCGACACAAATTGTTACAAAGCAGCTGGTAAACACGGCTTTTCTTTTCACAGAGGCTGTGCTGCCTATAATGCATACTAGGGTCAATGACTGTGTAGAGCATGGGTGCCTCTATCTGATAGAGGAGGAAGGGTTAACCTTTTTCATTTGTAGTTTGCCATCTTACATCGATAAAGGACACTAGGAGAGCGACCATCCAGTTTCTGGTTGACCTGGAGAGCTGAGCGGGGACAGTTATTTACCTGTAGGCATATACGGTGGTTGCAGATTTACCTATACCCACAGTTCTGTACCTTTTGTAAATAACCTAACAATACTGCACCATCAGGCTCCTGGTCTTCCCTTTACCCTATAGGTGAGCAGGGTTGTCTAAAACCACAGTGGGACTGGTTCACATTACCGGCATCTTTTAAATGCTTACCAAGGTCTCGCTTACCAAGAAAGGTTAGATAAACTGGGTTTATTTAGTCTAGAGAAAAGACGCCTTAGAGGAGATTTAATTAACATGTATAAATACATCAGAGGGCAATATAATAGCTTGGCGGATGAGGTTTTTGTCCCTAGGCCTTCTCAAAGGACTAGAGGACATGATCTGCGCATGGAGGAAAAACGTTTTAGCCATTTATTTAGGAAAGGGTTCTTTACAGTAAGAGTGATTAAGATGTGGAATGCATTGCCACAGGAAGTAGTTATGGCAAACTCTATACCTGCATTTAAAGGGGGCTTAGATGCTTTCCTTGCGTTGAATGACATCCATGGCTACAATTACTAGGTAATGCCTAATGATGTTGATCCAGGGATTTTATCTGATTGCCATCTGGAGTCGGGAAGGAATTTTTCCCTTTAGGGGCTAATTGGGCCATGCCTTGTAAGGGTTTTTTCGCCTTCCTCTGGATCAACAGGGATATGTGAGGGAGCAGGCTGGAGTTGTACTTTGTACTGGTTGAACTCGATGGACGTATGTCTTTTTTCAACCAAAATAACTATGTAACTATGTAATTGGTTTGAAAGGTTCTTGCTAATGCAATGCTGTGGGTGATTTTTAAAAACTTGCATCGCTCAAGTGAGAACACACACATAGCATTACATTAGCAACAACTTTTCAAATCACAAGTGCTTGGAAAATCTCTTGCAGTGTGAACCAGGCCTAACCTACACCACACAGATATTGTTGTCTTGAGCCAATTTGGGGGGATGCCAATTCACTTAACTATGTTATTGGGATGTGGGAGGAAACCTACACACACAGGGAGAACACAAACGCCTTGCAGACGATGTCCTGGCGGGGATTCGAACCAGGTATCCAGTGCTGCAAGGTGAGAGTGCTATCCGGTACGCTACCGCGCTGCCATATCTATGATCTGATTCTATTATGCCGTTAGGATTTATCAGACAACTGTTAAGTGGTTCAACAAACCTAAACTGGCTTAATTCTGATATAATCAAATTACCTTAACCATTTCAGCCGCCCGGACATGATGCTCACATCCAGGCGGCTGCTCTGCTGCAGTGGCACGCTCCTGCACGCGATCGCGGGTGCGCCCCCGTGCCCCGTGCTGTCCCCAGTAGCCCTGGGATCAGTGACCGGGAACATGGTTCCCGATCACCGAACCGTGTCCCCAGCAGAAAAACCAAAGCACTCTAACTAGAGGCTTCAGTCTTTCTGCAAATAAAATTTTCCACGTCCCCTTGTGCTTCCGCTTAGCGAGAAGCACAAGAAGAAGAAAACCTCAATGTGGCCATCTTGTGGCCAAATAGTAAAACTAAATCTACATATTTTTTACATTGCAATTTACACATATAATAACATTAAAAATTAACACCAAAATATTACCCAAATAAAATGTTTTATGTAAAAAAAAAAATACAATAAAAAACAAAAAAAAAACAGAAAAACAAACAGTTACCTAAGGGTCTGAACTTTTTAAATATGTATTTGAAGGGGGTATAGTACGAACATTTTTTAACCACTTGAGGACCATAGTGTTAAACCCCCTAAAGACCAGCCTGTTTTTTCTCTAATTGGCCACTGCAGCTTTAAGGCCAAGCTGCAGGACCGCACAACACAGCACACAAGTGATTTTCCCCTCCCCCTTTTCCCCCCACCAACAGAGCTCTCTGTTGGTGGGGTCTGATCGCTCCACATTTGTTTATTTTTTTAATATAAATATTTCTTCTTTTTTTCAGATAAAAATGCTTTTTTTTCTTTGTCCTCCCCTGCTCCCTCCCTCCCCCCGCCAGCCAATCGGGGTGATCAGCTGTCATAGGCTTCAGCCTATGACAGCCAATCACTGTGCAGCATCAGGAGGGGACAGCCGTGTCACACGGCTGTCCCCAGTACAGCGCTGCTGCCGATCGCAGCACTGTACGGATAAATAGACGCGTCTAACAGTCTCCCGAGCGGCGATCGCATGCGCGCGGTCTCATGCAAATTAGAGCCCCAGAACTTGACGCCAATTGGCGTTAGGCGGTCCTGGGGCTGTCGCCGCATCCATGCCCATTGGCGTGGGGCGGTCTTTAGGTAGTTAAATTATAGGCTTGTAAATAGTGATGGACACAAAACGGAAAAAATGCACCTTTATTTCCAAATAAAATATTGGCGCCATACATTGTCATAGGGACAAAATTTAAATGGTGTCATAACCGAGACAAACTGGCAAATAAAATACATAGGTTTTAATTATGGTAGCGTGGATTATTTTAAAGCTATAATGGATGAAAACTGAGAAATAATGATTTTTTTTCTTATTAATCCTATTAAAATGTATTTATAAAAAATAAACTCTTAGCAAATGGACCACCCAAAGAAAGCCTAATTAGTGGCGGAAAAAACAGAATAGTGATCAATAAATTGTGTTAAGAAGTGATAAAGTTATTAGCGAATGAGTGGGAGGTGAAAATTGCTCTGATTCATAAGGTAAAAAATCCCAGCAGGCTGAAATGGTTAAAGAGAAACTCTGACCAAGAATTTAACTTTATCCCAATCAGTAGCTGATACCCCCTTTTACATGAGAAATCTATTCCTTTTCACAAACAGACCACCAGGGGGCGCTGTATAGCTGATATTGTGGTGAAACCCCTCCCACAAAGAAATTCTGAGTACGTACTCTTGGCAGTTTCCTGTCTGTGAACCCTGTTGCATTGTGGGAAATTGCTGTTTACAGCTGCTTCCAACTGCCAAAATGGCAAGCAGCAGCTTCATCACTTGCCAGCAGTAAAAATGTCTTCATGTGATAAATGTCAGAATATAAATCGGGGATTTAAAATATTTTACAATGGGCAAACACTGACTAAATCATTTATACAGAATTATTGTAAAAATTAAGCACTTTTTTTTTACATTATTTTCACTGGAGTTTCTCTTTAACCACTTGCCGACCAGGGGTGATTTGCCTGATCTGTGCTGCGTGGGCTCTCCAGCCCGCAGCACAGATCAGTATTATGCCAGGGCGATCATACTTCCCCCCCCCCCCTTTTTTCCCCACTAGGGGGATGTCCTGCCGGGGGGGTCTGATCGCCGCCGGCCATCTGCGTTTTGCAGGGGGGGGGGGCTCCTCAAAGCCCCCTCCACAGCCATTTCCGCCCTCTGCCTCCTTACCTCCCTCCCTCTCTCCGTAATGCGCAGGACGGATTTCCATCCTGCGCATTGAAGGATAGGCTTCCGCCTAACATGCCGGCGATCCCCGGCCAATCAGAGGCCGGGGATCGCCGATCTACCCTACGGCGCTGCTGCGCAGCAGCGCCGTATGATGTAAACAGCTGGGATTTCTTCCCCGCGTGTTTACATTTTGCCGGCGAGCGGCGATCGGCGGCTCGCAGACTGTTCACGGAGGCACCCTCCGTGAACTGACATGTAAGGGTCACACTGTAGTCACTTCCTGTCTAAGTCAGGACTGAGTCAGCCACTTACATACCTGATATTTAACTCTTTCAGGCAGAGAAAGAAAAAAGGAACACAGCATAGTTATTTGTGTGCTAGGCACTGTACATACCCATGTCTATTTCATCATGTCACCTGTCACTTCGGATATCCTTTAACCTCCTTGGCGGTATTGACGCTGGGCTCGCTGGCTCCGCCGCGAAAGAGGGTTCCCTCCCCCCGCAGACCCCGTGCGCAGCCTGACCAATCAGTGCCAGGCAGCGCTGAGGAGTGGATCGGGACTGACGATGACGTCATGACGGGGGAAGTTTTGAAGAAAATCCCGTTCAGAACAGGATTCTGGAAGAGCATAAGCGCCGGTGGCGATTGGAGGGCAGGGAGGGACGCCGCAGGGAGGGTGGAATCATGTAGCTAGTGCTAGGCTAGCTACAGGATTTAACCACTTGCCGACCGCGCACTCATAACGCGCGTCGGCAAAGTGGTAGCTGCAGGACCAGCCACGCAGTATTGCGTCGCCAGCTGCAGGCTAATTAATCAGGAAGCAGCCGCTCGCGCGAGCTTCCTGTCAATTCACGGCGGGGGGCTCCGTGAATAGCCTGCGGGCCGCCGATGGCGGCTCGCAGGCTAAATGTAAACACAAGCGGAAATAATCCGCTTTGTTTACATTGTACGGCACTGCTGCGCAGCAGCGCCGTAAGGCAGATCGGCGATCCCCGGCCAATCAGCGGCCGGGGATCGCCGCCATGTGACAGGGGACGTCCTGTCACTGGCTGCACAGGACGGATAGCGTCCTGTGCAGCCCCGATCACCGGGGATGACAGGTAGGAGAGGGAGGGGGGGAATTTCGCCGCGGAGGGGGGCTTTAAGGTGCCCCCCCCGCTACATGCCAGCCAAGAGGAGCGATCAGACCCCCCCTGCACACCATCCCCATAGGGGGGAAAAAAGGGGGGCGATCTGATCGCTCTGCGTGCTGCCTGATCTGTGCTGGGGGCTGCAGAGCCCACCCAGCACAGATCACAGAATACTGCGCTGGTCCTTAAGGGGGGGGTAAAGGGTGGGTCCTCAAGTGGTTAAAGACAAAAAAAAATACTGCGCAGCAGCCACCCTGGCGATCTTAATAGAACGCCAGGGTGGTTAACCACTTCAGCCTACAGTGTCGAAAATCGCATGCATCCGAGCAACGTTCACCTCTATTCATTCGCCAATAACTTTATCGCTACTTATCATAATTAATTGATCTATATCTTGTTTTTTCCGCCACTAATTAGGCTTTCTTTTGGTAGTACATTTTGCTAAGAATTAATTTTTTCTAAATCCATTTTAACAGGAAGATTAAGAAAGAAATGGAAAAAAAATCATTATTTCTCAGTTTTGGCCATTATAGTTTAAAATTAATACATGCTACCGTAATTAACTCATGCATTTTATTTGCCCGTTTGTCCCGGTTATTACACCATTTAACCACTTAAGGACCGCAGTGTTAAAACCACCTAAAGACCAGGCCTTTTTATTGTTAATTGGCCACTGCAGCTTTAAGGCCAAGCTGCAGGGCCGCACAGCACAGCACACAAGTGATTCCCCCCCCTTTTCTCTCCGCCAACAGAGCTCACTGTTGGTGGTGTCTGATCGCCCCACAGCCCCCCCCCCCCCCCCCCGTGTTTTTTTTTTTTTTACTATACATCTTTAACTCCTCCCCCCCAAGCCAGCCAATCAATCCTGCGATCGGCTGTCATAGGCTGCTGCCTATGAGAGCCGATCGCTCTCGTCTCCCAGGGGGACAGCCATGTCACACGGTTGTCCTCGCACGGCTGTCCCCAGTACAGCGCGCTGCTGCTGATCGCAGCACTGTACTACCAGAAAAGACGGCGGCAATCGCTGCTCGGAGACTGAAGGCGGGGCGGAGCTCTGCCCCCCGAGCAGGAGATGTGCGCGATCTCCTGCAAAATGCAGCCCCAGGACTTGATGCCAATTGGCGTTAGGCGGTCCTGGGGCTGCCGCCGCGACCACGCCCTTTGGCGTGGGGCGGTCTTTAAGTAGTTAAATTATGTCCATATCACAATTTATGGCGCCGATATTTTATTTAGAAATGAAGGTGCATTTTTTTCAATTTGCGTCCATCACTATTTACAAGCTTATAATTTAAAAAATATAATAAGATACTCTCTTGATATGTATATTTAAAAAGTTCAGACCCTTAGGTAACTATTAATGTTTGTTTGTTTTTTAATTGTAATTTTTTATTTTTTTTTCTTAAAAAATGTATTGGGTAATTTTTGGTGTGGAAGGGAAACAGATAATTTTAAATGTAAAATAATGTAATATAAAAAATGTATGTGGGTGTAGTTTACTATTTGGCCACAAGATGGCCACAGTCAAAAAAGTCCTGGAGTGTACGATCACGCTACCAGGAACTACAAGGAGGCTGTGAAACTTTATTTTTTCTTTTTTTTTTTGGCATAAATACTGCGGTCTCTGATTAGAGAGCGTCGGTATTTCTGCGGGGGGACTTAGATCGGTGGATGGGAATTATATTCCCATTCGGCAGGCAGCGGGAGCCACAGGCAGCGGCAGCTGCACAGTCTATCTGGACGGATTTATCCGTCCAGATAGACTTAAGTGGTTAAGTTAGCTATACATCTAGCAGTTCTGATTCAATCAACAAAGCAATCAACTTTATTGGGGAATCAACTTCAGTATAGTTAACTCGAAAGTTGATCGACTAGTGACCCACACACTACAAGCGATTCCTATGGGATTCACCTTCACTAATAGATATGACCGATGTTGTGTCTTCATGCTCTGAATGTAAAAATCGATTGAATGATACATTAACAGTAGCTGATAACTGTGCGATTGACCGATATCTTGCATCCTGCTAGATCGACTAAGCTGGTCGATTTGACATGATATCAGCCACTTTTCATCTATTGGGAATTCTGGAACAAACTCGATTACCTCTCGATTCAATAAAATAATCGAATGGTAGATCGTACTGCAAAATCGCTAGATGTATAGGCACCTTTAGTCCTGTAAACCAGGCCCCGCATCTTATTCACTCCCAGCAGGAGCTACTGTTACCTTCTACAGAATGGAGCAGATTCTGCCTGGGAGAGCTCAGATTTATATTAATCACCTGGGCTAATTCCCAGACAGCTCAGATGGCCTGGCCTGGCCTGCCCAGAACCACTGGTACAGGAATCTGGGGACATGTCAGTCCCATCCAGGACTGCATGCTAATGCCACCACATAAAAAACTCAACACATATTGCTGAACAGGTGGTTGTGTGATTCTGCTACAGTATTAGCATTCCCTGCCCTAAAATAACAAAAGTAAGCAATTTGTGTTCAAATCTCATTCAGATTGCATCATTCTTAGGCATTTCTATAGGCTGAAAATTTTCAATAGGTGTTCAGAGTACATTCACTAACAATGACAATCTATCTAATCCATACCACAGTCCTAGGCTCTTATTCAATTAACTTTTTCTTCTAAGTTGTATCCAATATGATATTTTCACAGTTTATCAAGAAAATGCCTTTTAAGCAAAGAAATTACTCAGATTAATTTTGATATATATATATATATATATATATATATATATATATATCTTTTGATCCTTCATATCCAGCGCTCCTTTTAGTATAAAGTATATGTTTTTTGTTGTTGAGGTGGAGGGTTTGGGAACCCCACCTATCATTAAGGAAGCAGCAGGAAGAGAATTTTTGAGTGCTTTAGCGGGTAATACTTTTGTGTAATCAAAGTCCTGCTATCTGAATATTTATTTGGACATCATTGCAGCGCCACCTTCAGTATAAGGGCTCGTTTCCACTATTGCGGTGCAGAATCGCCTGGATTCCACCGCTGTTGAAATTCCATGAATTAGCATGCGGATGCGAATTTTTGCGCGTTTTTTGCCGCGAATTCGCATGCGAATTCGCATAGGTGAGGGTATATGCGAAATTAACCATGTCACTGCCTGTTTGAATTACATTGGTACCTATGCGAATTCGCATGAAAATTCGCATACCATAGCCGCATGCGAATTTCCTATTAAATACATTAGCGGCGATTCGCATGCATTCCACTCGCAGGCGAATTCGTTGGCTCTTTTGTGCGTTTTTTTACCGCTGAAAAAAACGCACCTCAACAACGCTACAGTGGAAACAGGCCCATCCACTTGCATTACATGTGCGAATCTGCATGCGTTGGACGCATGCAGATTCGCGATAGTGGAAACGAGCCCTTACACATAATTTTGATAGCCTCTCAAACTCTTACAACTGCTCACTGCTGCCTGGTAACTGCTTGCTGAGCACACAGTTCAACTGCATGTAAATGGGCCCTAACATCTCCCAGCATTAAAAGGGAGGGTGGTGATTGTTATAGTTCATGAAGGGCCAGTATATAAATTGTGCTCAATAAAAACACTGGCTACTTTTTAGCCATCATTTGACTCTGCTAGCTTTGCTAGCTTTAGGCCTCTATTCCACGTACTGTTGAACTGTGTGCTCAGCAAGCAATTACCAGGCAGCAGCGAGCAGTTACCAGGCAGCAGCGAGCAGTTACCAGGGAGCAGCAAGCAGTTGTGAGAGTTTGAGAGACATTTCACTGCCTATCAACAGTTTGTGGAATAGATGCCTTACACTAATCAAGTAGGAGCTGACCTCCAATATGCATTGATAGAGTAGTTTCCTACATGTAAGGCCCCTTTCCCATGAACAGCTGAAGGCGGTGAATTCAATGCCTGTCAGCTGCTCCTGTACACTGCTTGGCACAGGTAGTGGACAGGCCACACCCCCTATAGAGATGTATCTGAGCACTGCCTTTGCTGTCCTCAGACGTGACATGAGAGAGGTAGTGCAGTCAGGTAATGCCTCCGTATGTCAAACCTGAACCATGAGGTGTTACGAAACAATGCTATTCTGCTGCCTGTAATTGCAGCAGAAGGTGCTTGTGGCCGGCAGTTTGAACTACCCAACAGTTGTAAATGTAATGTAAATAGTAAGCTGCTTGCAGCTGGGCCAATTAAGTTTGCATCCTACCAATTCTGACTGGCCCAATTCCAAGTGGCATATACAATTGCCATGGAAATCATTGCAACAGAGTACAGGTTTCAGATTAAAAAAATTATACAACTTGGGCTTACAGTCAGATCTGGAAATCTATAGCAAATGCATTTATCCAACCCTGATACATGTTTAAAGCGAACCTGTGACAAAAAAGGAAAAGTTAGATGCTTTTTTATAAATGTATTTATAAAAAATTATTCTTAGCAAATGGACCACCCAAAGAAAGCCTAATTAGTGGCGGAAAAAACAAGATATTGATCAATAAATTGTGTTAAGAAGTGATAAAGTTATTAGCGAATGAATGGGAGGTGAAAATTGCTCTGATTCATAAGGTAAAAAATCCCAGCGGGCTGAAATGGTTAAAGAGAAACTCTGACCAAGAATTTAACTTTATTCCAATCAGTAGCTGATACCCCCTTTTGCATGAGAAATCTATTCCTTTTCACAAACAGACCATCAAGGGGCACTGTATGGCTGATATTGTGGTGAAACCCCTCCCACAAAGAAATTCTGAGTACGTACTCTTGGCATGAACCCTGTTGCATTGTGGGAAATGGCTGTTTACAGCTCTTTCCAACTGCCAAAATGGCAAGCAGCAGCTACATCACTTGCCAGTAGTGTTGGGCGAACATCTAGATGTTCGGGTTCGGGCCGAACAGGCCGAACATGGCCGCGATGTTCGGGTGTTCGACCCGAACTCCGAACATAATGGAAGTCAATGGGGACCCGAACTTTCGTGCTTTGTAAAGCCTCCTTATATGCTACATACCCCAAATTTACAGGGTATGTGCACCTTGGGAGTGGGTACAAGAGGAAAAAATTTTTTTGCAAAAAGAGCTTATAGTTTTTGAGAAAATCTATTTTAAAGTTTCAAAGGGAAAACTGTCTTTTAAATGCGGGAAATGTCTGTTTTCTTTGCACAGGTAACATGCTTTTTGTCGGCATGCAGTCATAAATGTAATACATATAAGAGGTTCCAGGAAAAGGGACCGGTAACGCTAACCCAGCAGCAGCACACATGATGGAACAGGAGGAGGGTGGCGCAGGAAGAGAAGGCCACGCTTTGAGACACAACAACCCAGGCCTTGCATGAGGACAAGAAGCGTGCGGATAGCAATTTGCATTTTGTCGCCATGCAGTCATAAATGTAATACAGATGAGAGGTTCAATAAACAGGGACCGGAAACGCTAACCCATCACAGATGTTCATTGTTCATGTTACTTGGTTGGGGTCCGGGAGTGTTGCGTAGTCATTTCCAATCCAGGATTGATTCATTTTAATTTGAGTCAGACGGTCTGCATTTTCTGTGGAGAGGCGGATACGCCGCCGATCTGTGACGATGCCTCCGGCAGCACTGAAACAGCGTTCCGACATAACGCTGGCTGCCGGGCAAGCCAGCACCTCTATTGCGTACATTGCCAGTTTGTGCCAGGTGTCTAGCTTCGATACCCAATAGTTGAAGGGTGCAGATGGATTGTTCAACACAGCTACGCCAGCTGACATGTAGTCCTTGACCATCTTCTCCAGGCGATCGGTGTTGGAGGTGGATCTGCACGCTTGCTGTTCTGTGTGCTGCTGCATGGGTGTCAGAAAATTTTCCCACTCCATGGACACTGCCGATACCATTCCCTTTTGGGCACTAGCTGCGGCTTGTGTTGTTTGCTGCCCTCCTGGTTGTCCTGGGTTTGCGGAAGTCAGTCTGTCGGCGTACAACTGGCTAGAGGAGGGGGAGGATGTCAATCTCCTCTCTAAAGTCTCCACAAGGGCCTGCTGGTATTCTTCCATTTTGACCTGTCTGGCTCTTTCTTCAAGCAGTTTTGGAACATTGTGTTTTTACCGTGGATCCAGAAGGGTATAAACCCAGTAATTGGTGTTGTCCAGAATGCGCACAATGCGTGGGTCGCGTTCAATGCAGTCCTAGGCCGAAGAGGTTATAGCCTAGGGTCACAAAACCTGTTTATTTGGGCAATTTCAATGGTGGCGAGTCTGACATACATAAATCTCAGCCATGGCCGTTAGCAACGTCTGAATCTCACGAAATGTCTCATGCAGGTAGAAGACATATTGTTAGACTTGGATTCCAAAGATGGGGTCCCTACATCTCTGCAAACCAGAGTTACAGGGCTCCAAAATTGGTAAAAATCCCCCATAGGCTTTCATTGGGCCTCCTATTTACAGTTCCAAAATCTCACATCTTTTCAAAGGGCAATTGCTCAGCAGTGGCAAATTTTCTAGCATTGTAGGGACCCTTAGGGGGAACATGACTGGTGAGTTTCGGGCCCCTAGGCCGAAGAGGTCATAGCCTAGGGTCACAAAAACCTGTTTATTTGGGCTATTTCAATGGTAGTGATGGTGACGTACATAAATCTCAGCCATGGCCGTTAGCAACATCTGAATTTCACGAAATGTCTCATGCAGGTAGAAGACATATTGTTAGACTTGGATTCCAAAGATGGGGTCTCTACATCTCTGCAAACCAGAGTTACAGGGCTCCAAAATTGGTAAAATCCCCCATAGGCTTTCATTGCCTCCCTATTTCACTTTCCAAAATCTCACATCTTTTCAAAAGGCAATGGCTCAGCAGTACCAAATTTTCTAGCATTGTAGGGACCCTTAGGGGGGTCCCTACAATGCGGCATGCCATGCCGCATTATTTTCACTGGAGTTCCTTTTTAAAGGATACCCGAAATGACGTGTGACATGATGAGATAGACATGGGTATGTACAGTGCCTAGCACACAAATAACTAGGCTGTGTTCCTTTTTTTTCTTTCTCTGCCTGAAAGAGTTAAATATCAGGTATGTAAGTGGATGACTCAGTCCTGACTCAGACAGGAAGTGACTACAGTGTGACCCTCACTGATAAGAAATTCCAACTGTAAAACACTTTCCTAGCAGAAAATGGCTTCTGAGCGCAAGAAAGAGATAAAAAGGGTAATTTCTTATCAGTAAGGGTCACACTGTAGTCACTTCCTGTCTAAGTCAGGACTGAGTCAGCCACTTACATACCTGATATTTAAGTGGTAAGCTGCTTGCAGCTAGCCCAATTAAGTTTGCATCCTACCAATTCTGACTGCCCCAATTCCAAGTGGCATATACAATTGCCATGGAAATCATTGCAACAGAGTACAGGTTTTAGATTAAAAAAAATTATACAACTTGGGCTTACAGTCAGATCTGGAAATCTATAGCAAATGAATTTATCCAACCCTGATACATGTTTAAAGTGAACCTGTGACAAAAAAGGAAAAGTTAGATGCTTACCTAGGTAGAGGAAAACGCCTGGATCATCGTCCAGCTTCTCAGGACCCTTTTTTTGTTCTTCACAATTCCATCTGTATAGGCAGGCCAGGTGCCCCATAGTATTAGGTAGCTAGAAGTACCCACAATATTAACCACTTGAGGACCTAGGGCTTTCTACCCCTTAAGGACCGGCCACTTTTTTTCCATTCAGACCACTGCAGCTTTCACGGTTTATTGCTCGCTCATACAACCTACCACCTAAATGAATTTTGGCTCCTTTTCTTGTCACTAATAAAGCTTTCTTTTGGTGCTATTTGATTGCTCCTGCGATTTTTACTTTTTATTATATTCATCAAAAAAGACATGAATTTTGGCAAAAAAATGATTTTTTTAACTTTCTGTGCTGACATTTTTCAAATAAAGTAAAATTTCTGTATACATGCAGCGCGAAAAATGTGGACAAACATGCTTTTGATAAAAAAAAAACCCATTCAGTGTATATTTATTGGTTTGGGTAGCGTTTACAAACTATGGTGCAAAAAGTGAATTTTCCCATTTTCAAGCATCTCTGACTTTTCTGACCCCCTGTCATGTTTCATGAGGGGCTAGAATTCCAGGATAGTATAAATACCCCCCAAATGACCCCATTTTGGAAAGAAGACATCCCAAAGTATTCACTGAGAGGCATAGTGAGTTCATAGAAGATATTATTTTTTGTCACAAGTAAGCGGAAAATGACACTTTGTGAGAAAAAAAAAAAAAGTTTCCATTTCTTCTAACTTGCGACAAAAAAAAATGAAATCTGCCACGGACTCACCATGCCCCTCTCTGAATACCTTGAAGGGTCTACTTTCCAAAATGGGGTCATTTGTGGGGTGTGTTTACTGTCCTGACATTTTGGTGGGTGCTAAATTGTAAGCACCCCTGTAAAGCCTAAAGGTGCTCATTGGACTTTGGACCCCTTAGCGCAGTTAGGCTGCAAAAAAGTGCCACACATGTGGTATTGCCGTACTCAGGAGAAGTAGTATAATGTGTTTTGGGGTGTATTTTTACACATACCCATGCTGGGTGGGAGAAATATCTCTGTAAATGACAATTTGTTAATTTTTATAACACAATTGTCCATTTACAGAGATCTTTCTCCCACTCAGCATGGGTATGTGTAAAAATACACCACAAAACACATTATACTACTTCTCCTGAGTACGGCGATACCACATTTTATTTTTTGTCAAAAGTTAGCGGAAAATGACACTTTGTGAAAAAACACAATTAAAATCAATTTCCGCTAACTTGTGACAAAAAATAAAATCTTCTATGAACTCGCCATACTACTAACGGAATACCTTGGGGTGTCTTCTTTCTAAAATGGGGTCATTTGTGGGGTTCCTATACTGCCCTGGCATTTTAGGGGCCCTAAACCGTGAGGAGTAGTCTTGAAACGAAATTTCTCAAAATGACCTGTGAAATCCTAAAGGTACTCATTGGACTTTGGGCCCTTTAGCGCAGTTAGGGTGCAAAAAAGTGCCACACATGTGGTATCGCCATACTCGGGAGAAGTAGTACAATGTGTTTTGGGGTGTATTTTTACACATACCCATGCTGGGTGGGAGAAATACCTCTGTAAATGGACAATTGTGTGTAAAAAAATCAAAAGATTGTTATTTACAGAGGTATTTCTCCCACCCAGCATGGGTATGTGTAAAAATACACCCCAAAACACATTATACTACTTCTTCCGAGTACGGCGATACCACATGTGTGGCACTTTTTTGCACCCTAACTGCACTAAGGGGCCCAAAGTCCAATGAGTAACTTTAGGATTTCACAGGTCATTTTTGTTTCAAGACTACTCCTCGCGGTTTAGGGCCCCTAAAATGCCAGGGCAGTATAGGAACCCCACTAATGACCCCATTTTAGAAAGAAGACACCCCAAGGTATTCCGTTAGGAGTATGGTGAGTTCATAGAAGTTTTTATTTTTTGTCACAAGTTAGCGGACATTGATTTTAATAGTTTTTTTTCACAAAGTGTCATTTTCCGCTAACTTGTGACAAAAAATAAAATCTTCTATGAACTCACCATACTCCGTACGGAATACCTTTGGGTGTCTTCTTTCTAGAATGGGGTCATTTGTGGGGTTCCTATACTGCCCTGGCATTTTAGGGGCCCTAAACCGTGAGGAGTAGTCTTGAAACCAAATGTCGCAAAATGACCTGTGAAATCCTAAAGGTACTCATTGGACTTTGAGCCCCCTAGCGTACTTAGGGTGTAAAAAAGTGCCACACATGTGGTACCGCCGTACTCAGGAGAAGTAGTATAATGCGTTTTGGGGTGTATTTTTACACATACCCATGCTAAGTGGGAGAAATATCTCTGTAAATGACAATTGTTTGATTTTTTTACACACAATTGTCCATTTACATAGAAATTTCTCCCACCCAGCATGGGTATGTGTAAAAATACACCCCAAAACACATTATACTACTTTTCCTGAGTACGGCGGTACCACATGTGTGACAGTGTTTTGCAGCCTAGGTGCGCTAAGGGGCCCAACGTCCTATTCACAGATCATTTTGAAGCATTTGTTTTCTAGACTACTCCTCGCGGTTTAGGGGCCCTAAAATGCCAGGGCAGTATAGGAACCCCACAAGTGACCCCATTTTAGAAAGAAGACACCCCAAGGTATTCTGTTAGGTGTATGGCGAGTTCATAGAAGATTTTATTTTTTGTCACAAGTTAGTGAAAAATGACACTTTGTGAAAAAAAAACAATAAAAATTAATTTCCGCTAACTTTTGACAAAAAATAAAATCTTCTATGAACTCGTCATACACCTAACAAAATACCTTGGGGTGTCTTTTTTTCTAAAATGGGGTCACTTGTGGGGTTCCTATACCGCCCTGGCATTTTACAGGCCCAAAACCGTGAGTAGTCTGGAAACCAAATGTCTCAAAATGACTGTTCAGGGGTATAAGCATCTGCAAATTTTGATGACAGGTGGTCTATGAGGGGGCGAATTTTGTGGAACCAGTCATAAGCAGGGTGGCCTTTTAGATGACAGGTTGTATTGGGCCTGATCTGATGGATAGGAGTGCTAGGGGGGTGACAGGAGGTGATTGATGGGTGTCTCGGGGGTGGTTAGAGGGGAAAATAGATGCAATCAATGCACTGGGGAGGTGATCGGAAGGGGGTCTGAGGGGGATCTGAGGGTTTGGCCGAGTGATCAGGAGCCCACACGGGGCAAATTGGGGCCTGATCTGATGGGTAGGTGTGCTAGGGGGTGACAGGAGGTGATTGATGGGTGTCTCAAGGTGTGATTAGAGGGGGGAATAGATGCAAGCAATGCACTGGCGAGGTGATCAGGGCTGGGGTCTGAGGGCATTCTGAGGGTGTGGGCGGGTGATTGAGTGCCCTAGGGGCAGATAGGGGTCTAATCTGATAGGTAGCAGTGACAGGGGGTGATTGATGGGTAATTAGTGGGTGTTTAGGGTAGAGAATAGATGGAAACACTGCGCTTGGGTGGTGATCTGATGTCGGATCTGCGGGCGATCTATTGGTGTGGGTGGGTGATCAGTTTGCCCGCAAGGGGCAGGTTAGGGGCTGATTGATGGGTGGCAGTGACAGCGGGTGATTGATGGGTGGCAGTGACAGGGGGTGATTGATGGGTGGCAGTGACAGGGGGTGATTGATGGGTGATAGGTGATTGGCAGGTGATTGACAGGTGATCAGTGGGTTATTACAGGGAAGGACAGATGTAAATATTGCACTGGCGAATTGATAAGGGGGGGTCTGAGGGCAATCTGAGCGTGTAGGCGGGTGATTGGGTGCCCGCAAGGGGCAGATTAGGGTCTGATCTGATGGGTAACAGTGACAGGTGGTGATAGGGGGTGATTGATGGGTAATTAGTGGGTGTTTAGAGGAGAGAATAGATGTAAACGCTGCGCTTGGGTGGTGATCTGATGTCGGATCTGCGGGCGATCTATTTGTGTGGGTGGGTGATCAGATTGCCCGCAAGGGGCAGGTTAGGGGCTGATTGTTGGGTGGCAGTGACAGGGGGTGATTGATGGGTGATAGGTGATTGGCAGGTGATTGACAGGTGATCAGTGGGTTATTACAGGGAAGGACAGATGTAATTAATGCACTGGCGAATTGATAAGGGGGGGGGGGGGTCTGAGGGCAATCTGAGCATGTGGGCGGGTGATTGGGTGCCCGCAAGGGGCAGATTAGGGTCTGATCTGATAGGTAACAGTGACAGGTGGTGATAGGGGGTGATTGATGGGTGATTGATGGGTAATTAGTGGGTGTTTAGAGAAGATAACAGATGTAAACGATACATTTGGGAGGTAATCTGACGGCGGGTTTGCGGGCGATCTAATGGTGTGGGTGGGTGATCAGATTGCCCGCAAGGGGCAGGTTAGGGGCTGATTGATGGGTGGCAGTGACAGGGGGTGATTGATGGGTGATAGGTGATTGGCAGGTGATCAGTGGGTTATTACAGGGAAGAACAGATGTAATTAATGCACTGGTGAATTGATAAGGGGGGGTCAGAGGGCAATCTGAGCGTGTGGGCGGGTGATTGGGTGCCCGCAAGGGGCAGATTAGGGTCTGATCTGATAGGCAAAAGTGACAGGTGGTGATAGGGGGTGATTGATGGGTGATTGATGGGTAATTAGTGGGTGTTTAGAGGAGAGAATAGATGTAAACAATGGATTTGGGAGGTGATGTGATGTCGGATCTGCGGGCGATCTATTGGTGTGGGGGGGTGATCAGATTGCCCGCAAGGGGCAGGTTAGGGGCTGATTGATGGGTGGCAGTGACAGGGGGTGATTGATGGGTGATTGACAGGCGATTGACAGGTGATTGACAGGTGATTGACAGGTGATCAGGGGGGATAGATGCATACAGTACCATGGGGGGGGGGGGGGTCTGGGGAGAATCTGAGGGGTGGGGGGTGATCAGGAGGGAGCAGTGGGCAGGGGGGGGGGATAAAAAAAAATAGCGTTGACAGATAGTGACAGGGAGTGATTGATGGGTGATTAGGGGGGTGATTGGGTGCAAACAGGGGTCTGGGGGGTGGGCAGGGGGGGGGGGGTCTGATGGGTGCTGTGGGCGATCTGGGGAGGGGGGGTAAAAAATCAGTGTGCTTGGTGCAGACTACGGTGGCTGCAGCCTGCCCTGGTGGTCCCTCGGACACTGGGACCACCAGGGCAGGAGGCAGCCTGTATAATACACTTTGTAAACATTACAAAGTGTATTATACACTTTGTATGCGGCGATCGTCGGGTTAACATCCCGCCGGCGCTTCCGTATGGCCGGCGGGATGTTGCGGCGGGTGAGCGGCGCCAGGCAGAGGCGGAGGCTCGCGTCACGGATGACGCGATCGCTCCGCCCATGCCCCTACAAGGACCGCCGCCAATTGTCAATACGGCGGTCCTTGCGGGGTGCACTTCCCGGCCGCCAATTGTACATACGGCGGTCGGGAAGTGGTTAAGTAGCTAGAGGTGCCCCCAAGTAGGTAGCTAGAGGAACCTCAGTATTATGTAGCAAGAGGTGCCCCTGACTGAAGGGAGATCTCATCAGTGGAATGCAGAGAACAGGGTGAGTAACCTTTTATTTACACTCTCATCAGGACTCTGCATAGGGTAGGAGGGAGACAGGCACTCAGGGATTGAGCCGCCTTTCCATCAGCAGGCGCCTGTAGACACGTGCCTTATGGTAAATCCGGCCCTGCGTATAGGACAGAGATGTCAAACCGGTCCTTTTGAGGGCCTCACACATTTCTGACACAGCTCAAATTAATTGATGGGCCTGAATCGGGAAAGGTGTGGTACATCAGGTAGAAGACTTTCCTCTCTTTCTCAGTCCATCCTAAACACTGGCATGGATCTGGGTCTCCAGACCTGGAGTTCGACACGTGGTGTAGGAGCATAGCTACACTGCGCTGGCCTATGACTATGCGCGTCTGCACTCCCGTCCATGTAGGAGCATGGCCACACTACGCAGTAGCAAAGATGGCCCATGCCTGCACAGTAGCATAGAGCGCTCATATATACGGAGGAGAAAGCCGTGCAACTGCGCAGGTGTGAGCCATCCTTGCAGCTGTGCAGTTTGGCTGTGATGTACACAGAAGGAAGTACAGCCGCAAAAACCTATTCCACAAGGCTTGTCAATATCTTCAGAGGGTCCCAGTGCTGCAATGTGGGGGATGGAGTATGCCTTTGGACTTTCCAGCAGGGATGGTCGTAGTCAGCCAACTTCGCTACGCCGGAAATACGCGTAGTTTTACGCAATTACACTTCGCCAAACTACGGCTTCGAAAACAAATATTCGCTTCGTATGCATTTCGTAGAATACGCGTTAAAATACGCAATTACGCGTAGTGCGAAACATAGTGTATGCGGATACTTATGCCGGTATGAAAAAAATTGTACGCATTAATTTCTTTATAGATGCATATACTGGGAACCCTTCTATGCGTACATTCCCCTTTCCAATGCGTAAATTTGTATGCATACAATCGCATGTGGAAAATTAGACGCGACTAACGCATTCGTAGTTCACTACGCAATACACATGTTAACTACGCATAGTGGGCGTAAGCTACGCGTAGCGGTACTTCGCTACGCGTAAATTCGTAAGCGTAGTTTTGAAACTTCGCCTATGAACTACGATGCGTAGATGCGAACTACGATGCGTAAATTCGCACTGGCGTAGTTTCTGCTCATCCCTGCTTTCCAGAGGCTCCTCTCTACTGAGGTAAGTATCTATATTTCACGAGAAATTCCATGGTCACTAAAAAAATGTTTAAAGTGGACCTGAACAGCATAATAACCTTTACAGAAAAACATCTCTTTGTTACAGCTAATACAAATCCTGCAATAAATCCGCACTGTTTCTACTTCCTGATTAATAGAAGCAGACATATTGTTAACATCAAGTGCTTTCGATTGAGCTTATCTGTCATCTCTGCCATGGCAGTCATGTGGTACAGGGATAAGATTAAATTACAACTTGTGATTAGTCACAGATGAGGGGGAATTAAACAGGTTAACTCTAAATACTTACAAGGTGCATTTCTCTGTTTTCCTTCTGTCCTGTACAAGAGTTCAGGTCCACAACAACAAAAAACTTAACAAAAATGTACTGATTCACATCAATAGTAATAAACGGTCCAATAATAACTGGGCACGTGGGAATTACAATTGGTGAAGCAGAAAAAGAA
Organism: Hyperolius riggenbachi; assembly: GCF_040937935.1. Taxonomy (NCBI): domain Eukaryota; kingdom Metazoa; phylum Chordata; class Amphibia; order Anura; family Hyperoliidae; genus Hyperolius; species Hyperolius riggenbachi. The sequence continues at coordinate 60,361,423 of NC_090655.1, forward strand.
TTATACTCTGCCTGTAGGTGATGGTGCCGCCTGTAGGTGATGTTAAGCACCGCCTAAGTAATATAAATGTGTGAACTTAATGAGGAGGTTAGAGTTTACGACGTGCTACAGTTCTGCCTTGTGGATAAAGTCCCTTGTTATGACCTGCTTGTATGAGTGAGAAGCTGAGCTATGATCACTAAAATAGCATCAGCGTCCTGCGCTCAGCCGCCTGTGCGGGGGATTTAGCCAGACACACACACCGTTCCTTAAAAGTAGAGTGTGCATGACTTATGTGGATGGGTGTGCAGCCGAAGCTGCTGACACTGCAACCATTAACAGCTTTCATTCACACCAGCTGCATGTCGCTGGCACAACTCAATGTTTTCGACTATAAAATGATCAGAGGGCACATTGAAAGCAAGATGTGTGCAGTGCTGGGCTCAGAAACATGCAAGCCCCCTGATAAAGCCTGAGTTTTACTTCCAGAAACACCACTCTTGCTAAATCTTTGCAGTAAATATATCAGTTCTGCAGAGAGGTTTTACACTGTAAGGGATATGTTTTCCCAGAATTTCCAGAGGATCTGGGATTTACAAGGAAAACAAGACGACCAGGAGCCAAAGGTGCAGTGTGTCTGGTTGACGGTACTTTACAATAAAGATTTTTAGGTTTAATAAAGAGGTGGGTTTCAAGATTGCAGCCACCAACAGAGCCTGCGGGGAGATTATTTTTTATTTGTATAGCGCCAACATATTCCGCAGCGCTTTACAAAGCACAATAAGACAAGGGGAACATGGGTACAACCAAGAAATGTACAGCAGTCTCAAGCAGCACAAATATTGTGACAAAAACAGTAAGCATTAGGAGGAGGCCCCTGCCCTTGCGAGCTTACACTCTAATGGGTTGTGGGGGACACACTAGGTAAGGGGGTGGAGGATGGATGAGGCAGCGACCCTTTGCCTCTGACTACATTGTGAACAGATAAGTAAATAGGGGCTATAAAATGTTATAAGCTTGTCTGAAAAGGTGTGTTTTAAGAGTGCGTTTGAAGATGTTCAGGTTTGGAGTATGACGTACAGGCTGTGGGAGTTCCAGATGAGGGATGATGCTCGTGTAAAGTCCTGGATGCGAGCATGAGAGGAGGTGATCAGCTTAGAGGCCAGGAGAATTTCTTGGAAGAAGCGAAGGTTGCGGGAGGGACAATATCTAGAGATTAGTGAGGAGATGTATGGAGGGGACAACTCGTGAAGGGCTTTGTATGTTAGAGTCAGGAGTTTGAACTGGATCCTCTGGGTAATGGGCAGCCAGTGGAGAGAACGGCACAGTGGGGCTGCGTCAGAGGAGCGTTTGGAAAGGTGAATGAGGTGGGCAGCTGAATTTAGAAGAGATTGGAGAGGTGCTAGCCTGTTTTTTGGTAGACCACAGAGCAGGGTGTTGTAGTAGTCTAGGCGGGAGATGATTAAGGCATGTGCAAGCATTCTGGTGGCCTGTGAGTAAGGGACGGATACGGAATATATTTTTGAGCTGGAAATAGCAGGTGGTGGTTAATGAGGCAATATGAGGTTTAAAGGAGAGTTTTGAGTCAAGTATGACCCCCAAGTAGCGGACCTTAGAGGTCGAGGTTATTGGGGTGTTGTCTACCGTTATGGTTGCAATTGGTGGGGGTGTAGATAGTGCTGGTGAAAAAATCACAATTTCCGTTTTACTCATGTTGAGTTTGAGGAAGCGGGAGGACATGAATGCAGAAACGGCACGTAGACAGTCGGGGACTCTGGATAGTAGTGAGGACAGGTCAGGAGCTGAGAGATAGATTTGGGTGTCATCTGCATAGAGGTGATACTGGAAACCAAAAGAGTTAATTAGTTGTCCCAGGCCACAAGTGTAGATTGAGAAAAGAAGTGTCCAAGAACCGAGCCTTGAGGTACACCAACAGAGAGTGGGCATGGGGAGGAATTGGTGTTAGAGAAGGAGACAGTGTAAGAGCATCCAGGGAGATAAGAGGAGATCCAGGAATGTGCTAGGCCCTTGATTCCTAAAAATGACAGCGTCTGGAGAATCAGAGCATGATCAACCGTGTCAAAGGCAGAGGAAAGGTCAAGGAGTATTAGAAGGGAGAACTAGCCTTTGAATCTAGCTACCAGTAGGTCATTAGCAACTTTCGTAAGGACAGTTTCAGTGGAATGGTGTGTGTGGAATCTAGATTGAAAGAGGTCATAAAGGAGTTGGTAGAGAGAAAGGCAGACAATTCTGAATGGATGTGACGTTCCAGCAGTTTAGAGGCAAAGGGGAGGAGCAAGAGAGGATGGTAATTGGATAGAGAAGTTTGATCAAGAAAGGGTTTTTTGATAAGTGGTTTGACGATAGCTTGTTTGAATAAGGAAGGAAAAGTGCCAGTGGAGATAGAAAGGTTGAATATAGTTAGAGCGGGATTAAAGGAGGAGAAAAGTTGGGGGATTAGATGAGAGGGAATGGGGTCCAGGGCACAGGGAGTGAGATGTGCTTTGGAGATTAGCGAGGTAAGACACTGTTCAGTAAGTGTGGTTGTCAGGAACCGGCCCCACAGCAAGCCTGCAGAGACGGTTCCCGACTGGGGGTTTGACTAGATCGAGTGGGGAAGCAGCCTTATTCAAGCTAACACAAGGCTGTCACCCCTCAAAAACACGTCTCACTGCCACCACTAGCTGCTGCTAGACACTCCAACAATTTCCACTCTGCTGTCGAGTGGTCTGCACTCAGTCCAGCGTTTTCGTATTTTGGTCAGCTATGCGCTTAGTCCAAAATACAGGAACGCCACACACACAATGCAACCACACAGTAGCAAGGCACAATCCCAGCAGTACAATCAGGCACTGAACTTGTAACGCAAATTACACTGCAGTCTCTCTCTAGAACATGAGCTTCGTTAGTACGTCAGAAGTCAAGCTTATTAAAGAAATATTTAATATTCCAGAAAAAAGTGGAAAAGTGCAGAAATGTAGATATACAAAAGATGTACAAAAAACAAGGTAAAAATAACAGACACAAAACTAGACCGTTTGCAAAAATAAAAACGGGAATCAAACGTCACCAGCATGAAAGTCTGAAGTTGGTTTTTGCGGGAGGACGCGGCTGATCAGACCAGGATAGTTCTAGCTTCTTGCTACCTCCAGGGGACTACGAGTTGTGAATGTCCTCTGTTGACTTTTATAGCACGCAGCATATCCCGAGGGTACATGTCCAGATATAATTTAATTTCCTTGGAAGGTTTGCACAGAACTCATATCCTTGCTGACTGTGATAGGCAAACTTCAAAGGTTCCTGTTTTAGCTTCCAACTTTCCAGACTCCGTCAGTTCTGATGGTATATTGAGAACAGGTAGCTGTTTACATGTATAGACTTCAAAGCGATTCAAACACTTCCACCCCAACTGGTCGGGTAATTGTCTAATTAAGAGTTTCCTTGCTAGAAGCTAGGTAGATATTTCCTAATTAAATGTCCAGGTTTCTTTGAGCTATTCATTGTAACGTGTCTATTCAATGCATACAATTGTAGTAGGCTGTAGTTTCCTTGCTGGAAACTGAATGCAAATGTAATTTACATTGACATACAGAAAATCAAAATAGCAGCTTACTTCATCCTGCTGCCCAATTGTACCCCAAAGCCAGTTGCCAGACTGGCTCCTGACACATGAGAGAAAGTACATAGCCAGCATAAAATGACAGAATATGGCTTCTGTATTATACGTAATATCACAAATAGCTGCTATATCATCACAGTGGTGAAATATGTTCGAGTGGGAGAGTGGTCTTGTGGAGCGGGGGGAAGGCAGTAGTGAGTGAGGGTTCAGGCAGACAGAAGGAATAAACAGGTGATGGTTGAGCTGGTAAAACGGTTACGTGTTGAAGCTATTACGTATTGCATCAATCTTGCTTGTGAAATATGATGCAAAGTCATCAGCTGACAGACATGTGGTACTAGGAGTAGGTGGGGGACGAAGTGGGGAGTTAAAGGTGTTGAACAATTGTTTTGAGTTGTGGGACTGTGAGGAAATGGGCGAGGAGACGTAAGACTGCTTAGCAGAGGTGAGGGCATCCCTGAGCTTCTGCATAGTTTGTTTATAGTGATGAAAGTCCTCTACAGCAGTGCTCTTTCTCCAGCACCTTTCTGCCACCATGGAACGCCTTTTCAGCTGTTTGATTGGTTTGGTGAGCCAGGGCTGCCGGTTAGTTTGGCGGGGACGGTGGTTAGTGGAGCAGCGGAATTCATGGCAGTGGAGACTACACTAAATAAGTAACTGGATGCTGCCTCAGGGTCAGTGTAGGAAGACAGAGTACTTAGAGGTTGCAAGGCCTCAGTCAGGGAATTCAGATCCAGGTTGCGGTAATTCTGCGCAGGTCTGTATGGTGTAGTGTTGGAGGAGTTGACGGTAGAGAAGAATTGATTGTGAAGGTAAGAAGGTTGTGGTCTGAGAGGGGAAACAGAGTGTTATGGAAGCTTGAAATAGAACAGAGGCGGGTAAAGACAGGGTCAAGAGTGTGGCCATCTTTGTGGGTGAAAGTGGAGGACCATTGGGAGAGGTCAAACGAGGAGGTGAGAGAGAGCAGTTTGGTGGCGGTATGGCAATTAGTGTCGATGGGTATATTGAAATCTTCAATAATGATAGAGGGTATGTCAGTGGAGAGGAATTGGAGAAGCCATGCCGAAAAGTGATCTATGAAAGTAGAGGCTGGACCGGGCAGGAAGGGAGATGCCCATCCCCGCTCAGGCTTTTAAGGTACTGTGAGACAGGAACTAGGGACAGCTAAAATACCTTCACTTCTCTACTGAGGTGTGACAATCACAAGTAAACTACTTTGGAGGCACCAGATTCATAAAATATGTAAAAACAGTTTAACCACGTCAACACTAAGGGGTTTTGCCCCTTATGGACTAGAGCAATTGTAACATTTCAGAGCTACTCCCATTAATCTGCCAATAACTTTGCTACTTATCACATCAAAATAATGTATACATTGTTCTTTTCACAACCAATTAGGCTTTCTTTGGGTGGTACTTTTTGCTAAGAGCTATTTTATTTTTTATGCATTTTAGAGGGAAAAGTAAGCACATTTTTTTTAAAGAAATACACTATTTTTAAACTATAGTGGTTGAAAATTGAGAAATAAACACTGTTACTGTAGATAAAAGGCACACATTTTATTTGCCCATTTGTCTCAGTTTTCACAACATTGAAATCATGTTCCTTCCTAGTACAATGTATGAAGACAGTATACTATGACAATAAAGGTTTGTTTTTTTGCGTGTTTGGTGTTCTCATTATACCATATTAATAATTACAATACCTAATTAGCAAAATATCAATATTATACCCTTAAGTCCCTGACATAACAACTATGTTGTTGTTTTTTTTTTTAATGCTTTTTTTTTTTTTTTGTACAAGTCATTTATTTTGGTAGCTAAAGGAGAAAGGTAGGGACACGAAGGGGTTGATAATTTATTGATGTGTGTATGTTGTTTTTTTTTTGTCTGTGTGCAATTTTAAATTTGGCCACTAGATGGAGCTGAATCGGCAAAAAAGCTGAATGCTTTGCCGAAACAAAAGGTTTTTTTTTTGTTTTTTTAACATTTTCAATGAATAATTTCGTAAATAAGGCACTTAGATTGGTTTTGGGAACATATGTTCCCATTCACCAATTTGTCCTCCAACTGCTGCCACGGGGCAAGTATGTGACGCTCATAAACTTAGAGACTAGTATCTATGCCCCTGGGACTTTCCACAGTATTCCCGAGGGGTGTAGATATGCTGCCACGATCACGTCTACTTGTTGAGGAGGAGCGGCAGTGTTAGTCTCATATCTCCTGAAGAATAAGGGCAGTATGACTAGAGAATACGGTTTATTACTGCACTAAAATTGGATTCGCCTGCTTCATCAGGCCTGTACAAAACCGTGCCTTAGGTCAGGGCCAACCAAAATGTGAGTGCCTCTACAGAGTAACCTTTTTAAAATGTTTTTTTTTTAATATGTTATAAATTGGACGTCTCCAAAATAGTTTGCTTGTTGCAGAAGTTTTTAACAACGTAGCTAGTTCACCACTAACAAGTTTTTCCCCTTATAGACCAGAGCAATTTTCACATTTTGGCGCACCTCCCTTTCCATCACCAATAACTTTATCACTACTTATCACAAGGAAATGATCTATATCTTGGTTTTTTTCGTCACCTCTATATCTTGTTTTTTTTCATCACCAATTAAGCTTTCTTTGGGTGGTCCATTTTGCTAAGAATTATTTTAACCTAAATGCATTTTAATGGGGAAAATATGAAAAAAAAAATATTTCTCAGTTTTCAGCCATTGTAGTTTTCAAATACAAGTTACTGTAAATAAAACCTACATATTTTGTTTGCCCATTTGTCCCAGTTATTCCACTGTTAAAATATTGTCCCTAAACATTGTTATAGGGACATAATTTAATTTGGAAAAAAAGTGTATTTTTCAGTTTTGTGTCAGTTATAAATTACAAGCCCTGATTTGCAAAAATAACAATAATATGACAAATATTAAAAAAAAGTTAAGTCCGTAAGGTAATTATTTATGCTATTTTAATGTAACTTTAATTTCTTTATTTTTTTTTAGCAATGTGTTTTATTTTGGTAACTATGGGAGGGAAGGTGAGGGTTCAGGGGTCGGAAACCTTTTTGGCTGAGAGCCATAAACGCCACATATTTTAAAATGTATTTCCCTGAGAGCCATACAATACACAGTGGCTTGCAAAAGTATTCGGCCCCCTTGAAGTTTTCCACATTTTGTCACATTACTGCCACAATCATGAATACGTTTAATTGGAATTCCACGTGATAGACCAATACAAAGTCGTGTACACGGGAGAAGTGGAATGCAAATCATACCTGATTCCAAACATTTTTTACAAATAAATAACTGCAAAGTGGGGTGTGCATAATTATTCAGCCCCCTTTGGTCTGAGTGCAGTAAGTTGCCCATAGACATTGCATGAAGAGTGCTAATGACTAAATAGCGTGCACCTGTGTGTAATCTAATGTCAGTACAAATACAGCTGCTCTGTGACGGCCTCAGAGGTTGTCTAAGAGAATATTATTGACACCACAACGAGCGAGCAGACATATTTCAGGCAAAAATGTGTAAAATAGGTTAAATAACTAGGAGGAAAGAGGTCGTCGACCTCCAACTATAACACTCACTAAACAAAAGAACAAAGCTCCTCCTCAAATAACATGTAATTAACACTATAGAGCAAATGGTCAATCAATGGCCTGAGACAAAAGTATCAAATATGAAAAATCTTTATTCCATAGCCAACTCAAAATTAAAAACAATTAAAACCAAGCAGCCCGCCTAGGTCACAGGCCCCTGAATAATAAATATTATAAATAGCTGAGTCATATGTCAACCTGGTATACACTAAATAACTCGATTGCTTGCCTGGGGGATCATGTGGAAAAATAAAGGTGGTGTCCCCTATGTAAAATAACAATAATTATGGTTAGAGACATCCACCCCACATCTTGACCCACAGGGAAACAAGACAATAAAACAAATAATAACTCTCCTCACGGATACTCACTAATAAGGTGCTAGTGCTAAACTGTGATCACCAATAGGTACTGATAATAAACATCATGACTGACAAAAATAGCCAATAACATTAATACAAACAATGTGCAAATATGCAAATGAGGTAGATAACCATATATCGTGAAAATGCAGATAAGGTGAAGAAAATAACACACAAATAACCATACAGGTAAATCAGGCATGTGCTGTAGCTTAGGGAAGATGGCGACATGAGAGACGCCAATGAGAAATATGAGTGAAGTTCAGGGTGAAAACCTGGAGTCAGAGAGGAGAGGACATGGAGACTCACACAGTGAAAGAAAGATGAAGGACCTAGGAAGGCTGCAGTAGCGCTGCCCGCGCTATCCCACTAGTTCCGCCGAAGCTGCCAAGGGACCAACCTTGGCAGCTTCGGCGGAACTAGTGGGATAGCGCGGGCAGCGCTACTGCAGCCTTCCTAGGTCCTTCATCTTTCTTTCACTGTGTGAGTCTCCATGTCCTCTCCTCTCTGACTCCAGGTTTTCACCCTGAACTTCACTCATATTTCTCATTGGCGTCTCTCATGTCGCCATCTTCCCTAAGCTACAGCACATGCCTGATTTACCTGTATGGTTATTTGTGTGTTATTTTCTTCACCTTATCTGCATTTTCACGATATATGGTTATCTACCTCATTTGCATATTTGCACATTGTTTGTATTAATGTTATTGGCTATTTTTGTCAGTCATGATGTTTATTATCAGTACCTATTGGTGATCACAGTTTAGCACTAGCACCTTATTAGTGAGTATCCGTGAGGAGAGTTATTATTTGTTTTATTGTCTTGTTTCCCTGTGGGTCAAGATGTGGGGTGGATGTCTCTAACCATAATTATTGTTATTTTACATAGGGGACACCACCTTTATTTTTCCACATGATCCCCCAGGCAAGCAATCGAGTTATTTAGTGTATACCAGGTTGACATATGACTCAGCTATTTATAATATTTATTATTCAGGGGCCTGTGACCTAGGCGGGCTGCTTGGTTTTAATTGTTTTTAATTTTGAGTTGGCTATGGAATAAAGATTTTTCATATTTGATACTTTTGTCTCAGGCCATTGATTGACCATTTGCTCTATAGTGTTAATTACATGTTATTTGAGGAGGAGCTTTGTTCTTTTGTTTAGTGAGTCTAAGAGAATATTGGGAGCAACAACACCATGAAGTCCAAAGAACACACCAGACAGGTCAGGGATAAAGTTATTGAGAAATTTAAAGCAGGCTTAGGTTACAAAAAGATTTCCAAACCCTTGAACATCCCACGGAGCACTGTTCAAGCGATCATTCAGAAATGGAAGGAATATGGCACAACTGTAAACTTACCAAGACAAGGCCGTGCACCTAAACTCACAGGCCGATCAAGGAAAACGATGATCAGAAATGCAGTCAAGAGGCCCATGGTGACTCTGGACGAACTGCAGAAGTCTACAGCTCAGTCATGCACTGTACAAAGTTGGCTTTTATGCAAGAGTGGCAAGAAGAAAGCCATTGTTAACAGAAAAGCATAAGAAGTCCCGTTTGCAGTTTGCCACAAGCCATGTGGGGGACACAGCAAACATGTGGAAGAAGGTGCTCTGGTCAGATGAGACCAAAATGGAACTTTTTGCCAAAATGCAAAACGCTATGTGTGGCGGAAAACTAACACTGCACATCAATCTAAACACACCATCCCCACTGTCAAATGTGGTGGCAGCATCATGCTCTGGGGGTGCTTCTCTTCAGCAGGGACAGGGAAGCTGGTCAGAGTTGATGGGAAGATGGGTGGAGCCAAATACAGAGCAATTTTGGAAGAAAACCTCTTGGAGTCTGCAAAAGACTTGAGACTGGAGTGGAGGTTCACCTTCCTGCAGGAAAATGATCCTAAACTTAAAGCCAGGGCAACAATGGAATGGTTTAAAACAAAACATATCCATGTGTTAGAATGACCCAGTCAAAGTCCAGATCTAAATCCAATCAAGAATCTGTGGCAAGATCTGAAAACTGCTGTTCAAAAATCCTATCCATCTAATCTCACTGAGCTGGAGCTGTTTTGCAAAGAAGAATGGGCAAGGATTTCAGTCTAAAGATGTGCAAAGCTGGTAGAGACATACTCTAAAAGACTGGCAGCTGTAATTGCAGCAAAAGGTGGTTCTACAAAGTATTGACTCAGGGGGCTGAATAATTACGCACACCCCACTCTGTAGTTATTTATTTGTAAAAAATGTTTGGAATCATGTATGATTTTCGTTCCACTTCTCACGTGTACACAACTTTGTAATGGTCTTTCATGTGGAATTCCAATAAAATTGATTCATGTTTGTGGCAGTAATGTGACAAAATGTGGAAAACTTCAAGGGGGCTGAATACTTTTGCGAGCCACTGTATGTTTCAAACTGGGACAGTGCGCATGTGCAGCAGAGGGCTCACATCCCTATTGCCATGGTGATGTGTATACAGTTGATCCTCCAGGCAGTGGAAGTGTCAGACACATCTTCCGCTTCTCTTGGATTTGGGCAACATCAGCAATTTCCCCGAGAGCCAGACAGGAGAACTACAAAATAACAGCTTGTACAATTAGCTAGCCGACATGGGGGTTGATTCACTTTGTAGGACGTGATCCCCGCACTTGGGCCCTATAGGCTGCCTGCCAAGTGGTAGGCAGCCTATTGGCCAAATGAAAGTCTGGGGATCTTGTCCTACAAAGTCACTGGACCCGACAGTCCAGAGTGGGACAATTGGAGCAGCTGTTAGTTTTGGGGGGAGCGCGAGTAAGTTAGTGGTGCATGCTACAGCAGTTGCATGCACTACTAAAAATTGTACTTGCGTTGCCACAGTAAGCTGCGCTGCTTGAGCAGTGTAGCTTAGTGAATCAACACCTAACTGTGAGCCAGATGTAGCCATCAAAAGGGCCACATCTGGCTCCTAAGCCATAGGTTCCCTACCCCTGGGTTAATTAATGGGGGTATTTTATGTTTTTTTTTAATTTATTGAGATGTATGCAGGTGTAATTTTACTATTTGGCCACTAGACGTCTCCCCCCCCCCCCCACACACACTTTATTCCTACTGTGTACTGCATCACGGCCGGCCTTTGGCCTGTGCGACCGGAGCGATCGCTAAGGGCGCCGGGCTTCCAGGGCGCCGGGCCGTGTGCTTCTAGGGGGGCGCCGCGCTCCTGCCGCATATTTTTATTTTGTGCGGCTGCGGGCTCCAGCTTTGCTGATTATGTTCCCCTCTGGCTCCGCCCCCTGGTGCCGCGCTGGGGTTGATGGGGGCGAAGACCATGCAGCGCTGCCTCTTGGAGTCAGTGTGAGACTCCGCCCAGCTCCCGGCCCCGTGATGTGATAGGATGGATGGAGCCAGGAGCGCTGAAGCGCGCAGCATGTATGCCAGCTGCCCTGCTCTGCTGTGTGACTGTGTCCTCTCTGTGAGAGACCACCTGGCCATCTTCTCCTCTCAGCATGCACTCTCTCGTGCACTGACCAACAAAAGTAAGGCTCTCCTTGATCCCATCCTTAACCTGGCTACCTACACTATACTAGTATAAGGACAAGGTGGGGGGGGGGGGGGGGGGCTGGTAAGGGGGAATTTGCTACCCAACTAAGAGGGGAACTAGTAGTAGCCTAAGCTTATATATACACTATGGTGGGATCTGCATATATATATATATACACACACACACACTCACACTCACACACTCAAGGGGGGATCTGCCTACAAGACTAGTAGCCTATGATAAACACCAAGGTGGGGGATATGCCTATAATAGGCAGATCCCCCCTTGGTGTATATAGGCTACTAGTCTTGTAGGCAGATCCCCCCTTTAGCATATATATGATTCCCCAATTAGTGTATATAGGTTACTAGTCTTGCATATGTAGTAGTCAGATGCCTCCTTTAGTGTGTGTGTGTGTATGTATATATATATATATATAAATATGCAGATCCCTCCCTTAGTGTATATATTATATATACACTAAGGGGGGGTCTGCCTAATATATACACTAAAGGGGGGATCTGCCTAGATACACTAAAGGGAATCTTGCACAAGGGTGTGTGTGCGTGCGTGCGCGCAAAGAGGATAAATGGGGGGGGGGGTCACCAAATTCTGGTTACGCTCAAGGCGCTGTGAAACCTAAGGCCGGCCCTGTACTGCATACTCGTGTTACAGGAAGTAACGCGTGTATGCTTTACTTTCACTTTTGTCAATGACCAAGGGCATCTTATTGATGCCGGTGATCATTCATTACAAGCACTTTGATCAGTGAATGGGAACTGTGTTCCTATTCCCTGAACTGTGTACTAACTGGTGGTGATGAGAACACGCGCGCGGTGGGTGATCCCGGCCAGGTACGTAGGTCTATGCCCTGGGGACTTTAGATGAAGTAGATTGCCCCAGGGACAATAACTAGTTAGTGTTATTGAACACCTTTCCATTTTAATTTGCAGCTGGTTATGAATTGCTAAAACTTACTGGGGATGAGCAAATTCATACAAATCAGCCACGCCTCCCTTGAGAAAGCTGGCCGCTTGCCAGTGAAACATGTCGGGTCTTCCGGCGTGGTGATTCGGGGATTGCCATCTGCCCCTCTCTCCCCTGTGCCGCTGGGCGCGGGACGCCAACTACAGCACTGCACTTGCCTGATGATCTCTGCATGGTCCACCGATTTTCTGGAAGGAACTTTGTCTGACACTTTGATGTGTTAAGGAACTGTGCTCTGATGATCCACCCAGACGGTAGCCATGTGTGGCTGGACCTTATGCATATAATTAGTACATGCAGGCATCGCTAATACAGCAGCCATATCTCCAGCACCAAGCTTAAACTACAGACTGGCTCGTGTGTTCCTGGAGGGTAAGAGCTATGCCGTTGCATAGCACACTGATTTAATACCTTTGGCATCTTTTGCTTTGCTGTGAGCTGCTTGTGAACTTTTATGCTGCATTGCTTCCACCGCTCTGCTGTGAGCTATCTATGAACTTGTTATTTTGCATGTTGATGCACAGATCAATCACTACCTCATATTGGAGCTGGTAAAGTACATTACATCTATGGACGCTGCCTGTGTTGTACCAGTGCTGCTTTTGCTTACTTGCATGTCCTTGCCGGATACATATTTCAGTACAACATGCTGTACTACATATAAAGTTATTACTTATGGTACCATATATTTTTTTTTTCAGTGATGACACTGTTTATAGACCAGCTTGTTTGTGCTAGATAGGCTTTGTGTGCGTGGGGTGCATGCGTGACGGCGCCTAGGGGGGAGTTAGGTGGTCAATTGGCATTTCTCTCTTTTTTAATAAGTTGTTTGAGTGTAACGCCTATGTGTTTTCTCTTTTTGATTAATAAAACGGGTTTTGATATTTTTATAAAAACCATTGTGGTTGTTTTGACTGAACTTCTCTCAGCCTTTTATCCTTACATTTTGAGAAATTTGTACAAATCAGGCTTGTAACTAGTGATGACTGAACATTGTGATTTTGCATTAGCGAATTTTACCATGTAAAATGGCATACTCCAATGTTAGTAGGAACAAATGACATACTATCTGCTGAAGGTGGTGCAGGATAGCTGTCCCTGTGGCCAAGGCAGACATGAGGTCTGGTGTACATTTTTAAATGTTAAATAATTTGCTACATAAAAAAAAAAAAAATTCTACTACTATTGGCATGCACCAGGAAAAATGTTTGAAATTTGAATACATTAAAAATTGTTACTACGTGAGTGCTGGTCTTCCCACGATTAGGTCGTGGTTAGCACAGAATGCAGAAGGCTTTTGTACTGTCAGCAGCAGACACAGAAGTATTTCCATACTAGTGAGCCTTTGTTGAACCGGTCTAGTACCGTTAGAGTTAAACGGGCGCGGTGTACGCCTGGGCAAATAGCTCCTCTGAGCAATCCACTTTAGGTGGAGGGGGTGTGGAGGTGGTGGTGCGGTGGACCACAGTAGAGAAGGATGAGGAGGGTCTCAGCGTCTCTGATGAAGCAGGGCTAGTCCATGCAAAACAGCTGTCAGACTTGTCCTCCCCCCCCCCCCCCCCCCACCCACTAATGTAAGCTTTTTTTGTGTCAACCCAGCCACAATAAAGGGTATTTTAGCAGCTGTGCCCATCTCCTTCTTCTCTTCTGATTGAAAGGATGAGGGAGCGGGAACATTGGCAGCAAAAGAGGTGGAATGCTGAGTGAGCCAGCCAACCACCTCTTCTGAACTCTGGGAACTAATAGCTTTCTTCTGCAGAAGATCACATATGCTGTGGCCACAGGGTGACGCACCACCATGACCCCTAGTACCTTTGCACTTCAACCTGCCTCTGCCTGTCGTGTTCGTTGTAGTGAGTGACACCAGCACAGGGGTACTGGTAAATTCTAATAGTTTTTTTTTTTTTTTTACACACTGAGATCACTGATGATAACACAGTACAGCCATATAGATGTTGGTGTGACACTGATCACGCAGCAGGCATTGACCACTGCATGAAACGGTATTGTCACCAATTTCTGGGACACTATTTTTTCTGTGACACACTGACATCACTGATAAAACAGTATGTTCACATGGATGTTGATGTAACACTGTAACACTCCACATTGATCACACAGCAGGCAGTGACCGGCGCATTATTGTTACCAATTTAATTTTTTTTTTTATACACTATCACCAATAACATGGGTGTTGGTGTGCAGGCACGTGCAGAGGGGGGGTGCTCTGGGTGCCCAGGCACCCCCCCTTTTAAAATCTTTTAAAAAAAGGCCCCTCTCGGCGCGCAAAATAAGCCCCACCCCCGACACGCTCCGCCCACCCGCGGGAAGCTCCACCCCCGTCTGGAACACTTTGCAGTGAAGAGGCCCAAACAGAAATCCTAGTGTGGCATACTGACCTCTCCCTCCAACTAGGACCCATACTGACCTCTACCTCCCCCAGCACCCATAGTGACCTCTCCCTCTACCTAGTACCCACAGTGACCACTCCCTCCCCTAGCACCCACAGTGACCTCTCCAACCACCTAGCACCCACAGTGACTTCTCCCTCCACCTATGACCCATACTGACCTCTCCCTCCCCAGTACCCACAGGGATATCTTCCATCACCTAGCACCCACAGTGACATCTCCTTTACTCAGCACCCACAGTGACCTTTCCCTCCATCTAGGACCCACAGTGACCTCTCCCTCCACCTAGCATCCACAGTGACCTTTCCCTCCATCTAGGACCCACAGTGACCTCTCCCTCCCTCAGCACCCACAGTGACCTCTCCCTCCCTCAGCACCCACAGTGACCTTTCCCTCCACCTAGCACCCACAGTGACCTCTCCCTCCACCTAGCACCCACAGTGACCTCTCCCTCCACCTAGCACCCACAGTGACCTCTCCCTCCCCAGCTCTAGCAGTGATCCTGCCTACCCCAGCACCCACACTGACCTATCCCTCCCCCAGCACCCACAGTGATCTTTCCCTCCCCCAGTGGCTACCTCCCTGTCCCCTGCAGCACCCACATGGACCACCCAACCCAAAAACAGCACCTGCAGTGATCTCTCCCATTGCCAGCGCCCACAGCGACCTCTCCCAACACCCAGCATCCACTCCCTCCTCCAGTAACTACACTGACTATCCCAGCACCCACAGTCCACCTCCCCTTCCTCCCAGGGCTGTGGAGTCGGTCCAAAAATCCACCGACTCCGACTCCTCAGTTTAGGATTCCTCCGACTCAGACTCCTCGACTCTGACTCCTCTAATTTGCATATTACAATTTTGTTGATTAAAAGTATGTAACATGAAATTCGTCTCTTAACTGCCAACGCTTAGGAATTTTACAAGACAACTGAAGTGAGAAGGATATGTAGACTACTATATTTATTCCCTTTAGACTAAAACTAGTCCTTGGTAAGAGTACTTGTGGAAGGTACAAACCGTAACAAAGAACATCTATCAGGCCCTAGGCAATGTAAGTGTGGGTATATGTAAGAGTGATGTACAGGTACTCTGCAGGGGAATGAGGAGATTGTAAACAGACAGCACCTCTGTATTCAATGTGCACAGCATTCTCAGTGGATTCCCTGCAGCTCTGTGGGGAGTGCATATGTAGAGTATAGTACTAC
This sequence comes from Hyperolius riggenbachi, assembly GCF_040937935.1. Taxonomy (NCBI): domain Eukaryota; kingdom Metazoa; phylum Chordata; class Amphibia; order Anura; family Hyperoliidae; genus Hyperolius; species Hyperolius riggenbachi. The sequence continues at coordinate 60,377,094 of NC_090655.1, forward strand.
TGTGTAACAAAGTAAACCTGAGACAGATGAAATTAAAGTTTTATACATACCTGGGGCTTCCTCCAGCCGCCTTCAGGATAATCAGTCCCTCGTTGTCCTCCTCCACCACCTGGATCTTCTGCTATGATTCCAGGTACTTGAGCCAGTCAGGTGTAGTGCACATGCACACACTCCGCCGCCAGGAGCGTACTACACCTGCGCAGCACTATTGCGCAGGTGCAGAATGTTCCTGGCTGTGGGAGCGGCATGCCGGACATCGCTGACTGGCTGAATTACCAGGACTCATAGCAGAAGATCCGGGTGGTGGAGGACAGCGAGGGACTGATTAGTCTGAAGGGGGCTGGAATAAGCCCCAGGTATGTATAAAACTTTACTTTTCATCCGTCTCAGTTACCCTTTAATTTGTAGTCACCAAACCAAATTTTAACAACACATATCAAATTATTTGATTTCATCAGCAAAGGGAGTGCATACATTTGCATAAATCAGCATCAATGCAGAATTATTTCCATCTCATTGACCATCTCTATTAGTGACACGGCTACACATCAGGATTTATTCTTACAGCATAGATGTTATTTAGTATATATAAGAGATTCCTGTGTACACATCATATATACAGTCACAATCAGATATGTATATCTGACCTTAAAAATACGGGGACTGCTTTATTGAAGCAGCACAAGTAACTAATTTTGATTGGTTTATTTCATTTTTGTGGACTAAGCACAGCTATTACTGTATATATACTGTATATATACATTATTTTTAATGACTATTATCTGAGAAATAGAACATTTTATCATATTTTCTATTTTAATTACAGTTACAAATTCATTAGGAGTCGGAGTCGGTGCATTTTTTCCCGACTCCGACTCCAGGCACCCAAAATTTCTCGACTCCGACTCCACGACTCCGACTCCACAGCCCTGCTTCCTCCAGCACCCATACTGATCTCTTCCTTCCACAGCACCCACAGTGAATTACTCTTCCCCCAGCACCCATACTGACCTCTACCTCCCTTAGCAGCAACTATGCCATTCACAGCAGCACCCATAGTGACCTCCCCTTCCTCCAGCACCCACAATGACCTCTACCTCCCCCAAGACACACAGTGACCTCCCCCAAAGGACCCACAGTGACCTCCCTTTCCTCCAGCACTCATATTGACCTCTACCCTTCCCCCAGCACCCACACTAACCTCTACCTCCCCTAGCAGCAACTATGCCATTCATAGCAGTACCCACAGTGATCTCCCACCCCCTGCACCCACAACAATCCCACCAATATTCAGCACCCACATTACACTCAACCAGTAACCCCCACTATAGCAAGCACCCAGTACTTGCACCCTGCACCCAATACTCACATCCGGCCTCAATATGGCACTTAGTACTTGCATCAAATAGCCACATGACACCCAGTACCTGCACCCCTTCACCCTATAGTGGACACCCAGTACTCACACCCACACCACATGGCACAGTACTTGCACCCAGTCCCAACATGGCACTCACACCTGCACACCGCCTTCACATGGCACCCACTATCTGCACTCACATAACTAGTACTAGCACCCAAAGTACCTGCACACAGAACCCACATAACACACAATGCCCACCCATAGCTAGCACCCAGTGCAGGCATGGCACCAAGTATTCACACCTATGTGATACCCAGTACCTGCACCCAACACCCACATGTTTTATCTGCAGTAGTTCCAGTTGCACTAAGTGCCCAGTACAAACACCAAGCACTCACATATCACATCCAGTACTTGCACCCAGAACTCACAAGGGACTGAGTACCTGCAATCAACATCTTCATGATAGTTGATACACACCCATACAGCCAGAATCCACATGACACCCTCTGTCAGCACCCAGAACCCACATGGCACCCAGCATCTGCCTTTAGCACCCACATGACAACAAATACCCCACTAGCCAGCACCCATCACCCATATGTCACCATGTACTCACTCCCAGTACCCACTTGGCACTCAGTATTTGTATCTAAGACCCAAATACCCCCATAATCAACACCCACATGGCACAGTACTCGCACGTCACCAAGTTCCAAAGCCATTATATGCACCCAGTACCCGTCCATGGCCAGCACACAAATAGCACCCAGTACCCATCCTTGGTCTGAACCCATATGGGAGAGTACTCTACCATGGCACACATCCAGACCACACATGGCACTCCCTACTCACTCATGTCCAACACTCACATGGCTCCCTGTACCAATTAGCACTCACATGGCACCTACTATTGTTTATCACCATCTGCTACTCATTCAGCACCCAATACTGCATAGCACCCACTGCAAATAAACACCCAATACAAACTGGACCTTGGTACCCACAGCAGCTTGACACAGACTGTACTTTGGCATCACATCACCCACTGCAACTTAGCACAAAGTGAACCTTTGCATCTTACCACCCGCTGTACCTTGGCACTTACTGCAGTTTTGCATCTACTAATGCTTAGCAACCACTGCATATTGACAACCACTTCTTCTTTGCCTGAAAAGAAGCTTGGGTGCTGATCAAGAGGGACAGAGGTCCCAGTAATGAAAGGTGAGTCTGTGCCTCCACTGTGGGCTCCACTGTGCCCACTCTAACCCACTACAGTGGGCACCTATCACTGCTGATTTGAGGGTGGTGGCGCCAAAAGAGTTGGTTGGAAGGAGACACAAAGTCTGCTTGATACTGCTATAAAGGTATAAGTATCTGCACCCATGCCTAAAATTGCACCCAGTACTCACACCTGCACACAGCCTCCACATAGCTCCTACTATCTGCACCAAGCACCCACTTAACCCGTACCCGCACATAAAGTACCAGCACCTAGTACAGGCATGGTGCCAAGTATTCGCACCCATGTCACATCCAGTACCTGCACCCATAGCCAGAACCCACATGAGACTCTGTACTCACACCCAGAACCCACATGGCACCCAGCATCTGCATTCAGCACTGTTGACAACCAATACCCCCTAGCCAGAAACAAGGAGGGGGGCATGCGGGGGAAGATGTTGCCAGGCCCCTTTTTTAAATTTGAGCACCCCCCACTTAAGGACCCTCTGCACGGCCCTGTTGGTGTGACACTCTGTGGGGATAACACAGCAGCACATCGTTATGATGATCAGATCTGATTGGCTCAAAAAAAAGGTTCAAAAAAATGTCACTATGGTAAAGTACAGGGTGTACTGAAGTCCCTGGCGCTGACTTTCGCAAAGCCACCATACATGGGACTTGTCATCAAATTTGCTATGTACAATATGTCAATTCACTTGAACAGACCTTTTTAAGAAAAATAGATTTTAAAATCCAGGCAGGAAAATTCATTCTTAACCACTTGCCGACTAACGACGATCGGCGGCGGCGGCTCCTTGAGGACTGTTCAGCCTGGGATCGCGCGCAGGAATGCGCACGCATCCGTCGGCATTAGGCTTTGCCCACCCGCCGCCCAATTAGCAGCGCCGGCGGGTTGTTAACCCCCGATCTGCCGCATAGAAAGCGTATAATACGCTTTTTAATGTATACAAAGCGTATTATACAATCTGCCACCTCCCCTGGTGGTCCCAGTGATCGAGGGACCACCAGGGGAGGTGGCAGCCCATGTAGAAAGCACCCAAGCACACTGATCCTGCCCCCTGATCGCCCACAGCACCCCTCAGACCAACCCCCCACTCCTAAATCACCCCCCTCAGACCACTGTTTGCACCCAATCACCCCCCTAACCCCCCATCAATCACTCCCTGTCACTATCTGTCAATGCTATGTTTTAGATTAGGTCCTAAACTGCCTACTGGAGGCACCTGATCACCCCCCCCCCCTTTGTACTGTATACATCTATTCTCCCCTGTGATCACCCACTGATCACCTGTCAATCACGTATCAGTCACCACCTGTCATTGCCACCCATCAGATCAGACCCTAACCTGCCCCTTGCGGGCACCTGATCACCCGCCCACAACCTCAGATCGCCCGCAGACCCGCCCTCAGATCACCTCCCAAGTGCATTGTTTACACCTGTTCTCCCCTCTAATCACCCACTGATCACCACCTGTCACTGCTACCCATCAGACCAGACCCTAATCTGCCCCTTGCGGGCACCCAAAGTCCCGCTCACACCCTCAGATCGCCCTCAGACACCCCCCCCCCCCCATCACCTCCCCAGTGCATTATTTACATCTGTTCTCCCCTCTAATCACATCTATTTACGTCTGTTCTCCCCTCTAATCACCCACTGATCACCCATCAATCACCCCTGCCACTGCTACCCATCAGACCAGACCCTAATCTGCCCCTTGCGGGCACTCAAACACCAGCCCACACCCTCAGATCGCCCTCAGACCGCCCCTAATCACCTTCCCAGTGCATTGATTGCATCTATTCCCCCTTCTAATCACACCCTGAGACACCCATCAATCACCTGCTGTCACCCCCTAGCACACCTACCCATCAGATCAGGCCCTAATTTGCCCCGTGTGGGCTCCTGATCACTCGGCCAAACCCTCAGACTCCATTCCAGTCACCTCCCCAGTGCATTGATTGCATCTATTCTCCCCTCTAATCACCCCCTGAGACACCCATCAATCACCTCCTGTCACCACCTGTCACCCCCTAGCACTCCTATCCATCAGATCAGGCCCTAATCTGCCCCCTGCGGGCTTCTGATCACCCAGCCAAACCCTCACCCGCCCCACTGCAGTGACAGAATTTTTTTTATCTGATCACTGCTGGTCTCTACTACTTAATTGTGGCTGAGACCAACCGTTATGCCACACAATACTGCCTATCCAAGAAGCTACCATGCCCTGCCTTTTCGGTGGAAACCACTCCAAGTTTCCGAACGTAACATTTTTTGGGGCCTTCTCCTTAACATGGGTCTAGTCAAAAAGAATGTATTGCAGTCTTATTGGTCTACGCACCCAATAGATCACATACCCATGTTCTCTACTGCCATGTCCAGGTCACGATTTGAGAACATCCTGCGCTTCTTGCACTTCAGTGCCAATACAACCTGTCATCTTAGCGCACCTAGGCTGGAAAAAAGTGTCACACATGTGGTATCGCCGTACTCAGGAGAAGTAGTATAATGTGTTTTGGGGTGTATTTTTACACATACCCATGCTGGGTGAGAGAAATATCTCTGTAAATGACAATTTTCAGTTTTTTTTACACACAATTGTCCATTTACAGAGATATTTCTCGCACCCAGCATGGGTATGTGTAAAAATACACCCCAAAGCACATTATACAACTTCTCCTGAGTACGGCGATACCACATGTGTGACACTTTTTTACAGCTTAGGTGCACTAAGGGCCCCAAAGTCCTATGAGCACCTTTAGGCTTTACGGGGGTGCTTACAATTTGGCACCCCCCAAAATGCCAGGACAGTAAACACACCCCACAAATGACCCCATTTTGGAAAGTAGACACTCCAAAGTATTCAGAGAGGGGCATGGTGAGTCCGTGGCAGATTTCATTTTTTATTTTTGTCGCAAGTTAGCAGAAATGGAAACTTTTTATTTTGTCACAAAGTGTCATTTTCCGCCAACGTCACAAAAAATACGCTAGCGATTGCTGAATCGCAATTACCGCCGATTCCGGCAAAATCGCGGCAAAAGTTGCTCCGCGGCACAATCGCGTTCAAGTAAAAAACGAATAGCGGTAGTGGAAATTACCTACCGCGATTCCTATGTTAAAAAGCAAACCGTAGCGATTGTAAAATCGCTAGCGGTTTGCGTTTTTGCGCTGGTGGAAAAGGGCCCTAAGTGAATACTTTGGGATGTCTTCTTTCCAAAATGGGATCATTTGGGGGGTATTTATACTATCCTGGAATTCTAGCACCTCATGAAACATGACAGGTGCTCAGAAAAGTCAGAGATGTTTCAAAATGGGAAAATTCACTTTTTGCACCATAGTTTGTAAACGCTATAATTTTACCCAAACCAATAAATATACACTTATTGGATTGGTATTTTTTTTATCAAAGACATGTGGCACTATAAATTTGGCCAAAAATGTATACAGAAATGTTACTTTATTTGAAAAATGTCAGCACAGAAAGTTAAAAAAAATCCTTTTTTTTATCACCTCCAAAATTCATGTCTTTTTTGATGAATATATTAAAAACTAAAAATAAAGCAGCAGCAATCAAATAGCACCAAAAGAAAGCTGTATTAGTGACAAGAAATGGAGGTAAAATTAATTTAGGTGTGGTAGGTTGTATTACCGAGCAATAAACCGTTAAAGCTGCAGTGGTCTGAATGGAAAAAAAGTGTCTGGTCCTTAAGGGGTTTTAAGCATGTAAAATAAAAAATAAAAATAAAAAATCCAAATCCACTTACCTGGGGCTTCCTCCAGCCGGTGGCAGCCAGGATGTGCTCTCGGCGCCGCTCCGCAGGCTCCCGGTGGTCTCCGGTGGCGAGCCCGACCTGGCCAGGCCGGCTGCCAGGTCAGTCTTCTTCTGCGCTCCAAAATGCGTGTCACTCGTGCACGCTGACGTCATCGGACGTCCTCCGGGCTGTACTGCGCAGGCTCAGAACTACTGAGCCTGCTGGTCGCCGTGCCCCCCCCCCCCCCCCCAGACAGGGGAAGCCCTTCATGAAATCCCGTTCTTTGAACAAGATTTCCTGATCAAAGATTGCCGGAGGCCCTAGGCTCGCTACATGAGTTAAAAAATTTTTTTTAAAATACTGCTGCGCTGCCCCCCTGGCGGTTTCTGATAGACCGCCAGGAGGGTTAATACTGTATGTTCTTGAGTATAAGTCTAGAAATGTAGTTCTGATTCACTTCATAAAAGTAAAGGGTTCGACTTATACACAAGTCACTGGTAACACTGAGTAATGTGTGCACTATTAGTGACATTCCCATTTGCAACAATTTACACTTAGGTAAGTGATACTTTGAGGAAAGGAAATGCCAAAAAAACACAGGTCTGAAAGTCCTGGCCACAACAATTAACAAGGAAAGGGGCAGGTGGGAAATACGGAGCTGCATAAAAACATACCTCCAAACTTTTTGAGATGAGAAATAGGAACACTTAAGCCACACCCCTGCCATACCCCTGATCACAACCCTAGTCACACATACCATAAAGATTTCTTCATAAAAATATGTTGTTTTATAATACAAACCACACTGGTCCTTTCTATCCTGGTTCATTTTCCTTCATATTAACATTTTAAAATTAGTAATATATCAATTTAAAGGATGGGAATAAAGTTTAGAGTCAATCAAACACATTTTGTATTAGAGAAATATATATATTTACAAAGAAAGAGGGACAAAGTGCCAAAAGAGGGACAACTGAGGAGGAAAGAGGGACACTTGGGAGCTATGATAAAAGGGAGTGAATAATTGCAGCACTTGGGGGCCTGGAGGAGGTATTGGCTGCCCTTAAGGGACAGGAGGGTTTAATGGCTGCAACACTGTATGCAGTGCAGTCATTAAAGAGTCTGAAGCCAAAATAAATACTTTTTACAGGCTATTTATCTTAAAGGAGTTATCAGGCTAATATAAAAAAAATAAGTGCTACTTACCCGGGGCTTCCTCCAGCCCCAATCTCCCAGCATGTCCCTCGCCGCTGCTTCCCGGTCCCCGGCGATGTCAGGCCAACCTCTAGGCCGGCCTGTACTGCGCCTGCGCGAGCGGCACTATCAATCACCACCACATGGACCGGAGCGGACTGCGCTGGCACAGAACTACTGCACCTGCGCAGTCCGCTCCGGTCCACGTGGTGGTACTTGACAGCGCCGCTTGCGCAGGCGCAGTACAGGCCAGCCTAGAGGTCGGTCTGACGTCGTCGCCGGGGACCGGGAAGCAGCGGCGGCTGACGGCAGAGCTGCAGCGAGGGACATGCTGGGAGATTGGGGCTGGAGGAAGCCCCGGGTAAGTAGCACTTATTTTCTTTATATTAGACTGATAACTCCTTTAACCTTTTGGGGACCGACGTAGGTCGAATCTACGTCCAGTAGGTGGTACTGCCGTCCTGACTGGATGTTGATTCAACGTCCGCGGTAACACACCGTCCCGACGTGATAGTGCACACTGGAGAGGGGAGATTAAGTTGTCATATGACAGCTGGCATCTCCCCTCAGTGATCAGCAGCCACAGTGATCAGCAGCCATCGCCAGCGGATCGTAGTGATCACTTTGACAGCTGACGTCATCAAGCCGTGACCCAGGACTTAGCGTCAGTACGAGCGGGGAGTGGTGGTGTTTGCAGCGCTGGAGCCTGGAAGGTGAATCAAAGCTGCTGCTGAAAGGGGGGACACCTGGCCACAAAGGGGGACACAGCCCAGGAAGCCCAGCAACAGGATCCGGCTGCCTGACACCCCCCCCCCCCCCAAACGTGCACCCCTCTCTCCCATGGAAAAGTGCCTGGTCCTTAAGGGGGGGGGTTAGGTGGCCGGTCCTGAAAGGTTTAAAGAACAAGTGACACCCATGCTAACCTAGAAATAAAAAACACATATATAAGTAGATAAATACTACTTCTACTTATATAACAGATGTATTGTGCTATCCACGTAATGATTCCTGTGAATTTTATAAAGGGAAAGCAGAAAAGCCTATTCTATGCAGTGGCCATCTTGCTAAGCTAACACTGACATCGTATCCTCCCTGACTCTTTCCCCCCACCCCCCCTTCTCTTGCTCATTGTGTATTTATTAGCTGCCCTCCTCCCAGAGTCTTCGGACACTCCTACTGAGGTGTATACTAGGAACTGCACTGTTTTTTTTTTTTTTTCTTTTCTCCTCCAATCGCTGAGTCACCTCAGCTTTGCTTGTAAACACAAGTGAGCGTGTTTCAGATAGGCTAGGCAGGGAAATAAATGGAAGAGGACGAATATATTATAGATAAAAAGAACCCCCAGCATTCAACTGTTTGGCACTGACTACTAAAGGGCCAGTGCTCCTAAAGTATGTGATAACTCGCAAACCTTTTTCTGCTGTTATGGTTTAAAGTTTTGAATGCAGGATAAGCATCTTTATTACTTAAAGAGACTCTGAAGTCTCAAGAAAATCATATTTTTATTTAAAAAATGTGTTTAATATGCTAGCCCTACCTAAATCGCCGCATTCCCGTGGCTGTAATCTAACTAAATCCCCCTAACTCCCCGGGGGGCAATCCGGGGAGCGTTTCCATGAGAGACAGAGCTATAAGCCACAGCTCTGCCTCTCAGCGCGTCTGTCAGCCCGGATCGCCGCCTCTCCCCTGCCCTCTCAGTCTTCCTTCATTGAGAGGGGCGGGGGAGAGGCGGAGATCAGCTGCTGATAGACGCGAATGGAGGCAGAGCTGCAGCTTATAGCTCTGCCACCTATAGCAGCAAAATCCACAACCAAGAATGTCATGGATTTTGCGGGGGAGAGGGAGGGGGTAGTTGGGGGGGGGGGGGATTTAGTTAGATTTCAGTGGCGGGGATGCGGCGGTTTAGGTAGGGCTAGCATGTTAGAAAAATAATCTTTATTTAAAAAATGTGTTTGACACTTCAGTGTTTCTTGAATACACTCAGACCAGTTGCTGTTGAAATTAGATTTTTATGGTGACAATACCGCTTTAACCACTTAAGCCCACAGGGTTGATATTTTTTTTTGCATCTGAGCAACTTTCACCTCCCATTAATTTGCCAATAACTTTATCACTACTTATCACAATAAATTGATCTACATCTTGTTTTTTCCGCCACCAATTGAGCTTTCTTTGGGTGATACATTTTGCTGAGAATTAATTTATTCTAAATCCATTTTAACAGGAATATTAACCACTTGAGGACCACAGTCTTTTCGCCCCTTAAGGACCAGAGCCTTTTTTTCCATTCAGACCACTGCAGCTTTCACGGTTTATTGCTCGCTCATACAACCTACCACCTAAATGAATTTTACCTCCTTTTCTTGTCACTAATAAAGCTTTCTTTTGGTGCTATTTGATTGCTGCTGCGAGTTTTACTTTTTATTATATTTATCAAAAAAAGACACGAATTTTTGTCAAAAAAAATGACTTTTTTAACTTTCTGTGCTGACATTTTTCAAATAAAGTAAAATTTCCTATACATTTGAGCTCGAAAGTTATTCTGCTACATGTCTTTGATTAAAAAAAACCCATTCAGTGTATATTTATTGGATTGGGTAAAAGTTATAGCGTTTACAAACTATGGTGCCAAAAGTAAATTTTCCCATTTTAAGCATCTCTGACTTTTCTGACCCCCTGTCATGTTTCATGAGGTGCTAAAATTCCAGGATAGTATAAATACCCCCCAAATGACCCCATTTTGGAAAGAAGACATCCCAAAGTATTCAGTGAGAGGCATGGTGAGTTCAAAGAAGATTTTATTTTTTGTCACAAGTTAGCGAAAAATGACACTTTGTGGAAAAAAAAAAAAAGTTTCCATTTCTTCTAACTTGCGACAAAAAAAATTGAAATCTGCCACGGACTCACTATGCTCCTCTCTGAATACCTTGAAGTGTCTCCTTTCCAAAATGGGGTCATTTGTGGGGTGTGTTCACTGTCCTGGCATTTTGGGGGGTGCCTAATTGTAAGCACCCCTGTAAAGCCTAAAGATGCTTATTGGACTTTGGGCCCCTTAGCGCAGTTAGGCTGCAAAAAAGTGCCACACATGTGGTATTGCCGTACTCAGGAGAAGTAGTACAATGTGTTTTGGGGTGTATTTTTACACATACCCATGCTGGGTGAGAGATATATCTCTGTAAATGTGAATTTTTTATTTTTTTTTACACACAATTGTCTATTTACAGAGATATTTCTCCCACTCAGCATGGGTATGTGTAAAAATATACCCCAAAACACATTATACTACTTCTCCTGAGTACGGCGATACCACATGTGTGGCACTTTTTTGCACCCTAATTGCACTAAGGGGCCCAAAGTCCAATGAGTACCTTTAGGATTTCACAGGTCATTTTGCAACATTTGGTTTCAAGACTACTCCTCACGGTTTAGGGCCCCTAAAATGCCAGGGCAGTATAGGAACCCCACAAATTACCCCATTTTAGAAAGAAGACACCCCAAGGTATTCCGTTAGGAGTATGGTGAGTTCATAGAAGATTTTTTTTTTGGTCACAAGTTAGCGGAAAATGACACTTTGTGAAAAATAAAAGCAATACAAATCAATTTCCGCTAACTTGTGACAAAAAAATAAAATCTTCTATGAACTCATCATACACCTAACAGAATACCTTGGGGTGTCTTCTTTCTAAAATGGGGTCACTTGTGGGGTTCCTATACTGCCCTGGCATTTTAGGGGCCCTAAACCGTGAGGAGGAGTCTGGAAGCCAAATCTCGCAAAATGACCCTTGAAATCCTAAAGGTACTCATTGGACTTTGTGCCCATTAGCGCAGTTAGGGTGCAAAAAAGTGTCACATATGTGGTATCGCCGTACTCAGGAGAAGTAGTATAATGTGTTTTGTGGTGTATTTTTACATATAACTATGCTGGGTGGGAGAAATATCTCTGTAAATGACACATTTTTGATTTTTTTTAAACACAATTGTCCATTTACAGAGAGATTTCTCCCACACAGCATGGGTATGTGTAAAAATACACCACAAAACACATTATACTACTACTACTGAGTACGGCGATACCACGTGTGGCACTTTTTTGCAGCCTAGGGCCTCAATTCACTAAGATCATGCTGGAGATAATAAGGCAAGATAAAACTTACCTCACAAAGTGAGAGTTATCTTATCTCTTCATTCCTTAAGTTACCTCCTCTGTAGTTAATTTACCTCCTCTGTAGTTAATTTACCTCCTCTGTAGTTAATTTACCACCTCTGTAGTTAATTTACCTCCTCTGTAGTTAATTTACCTCCTCTGTAGTTATTTTCACACGCAGTTAATGAACAGCCTGTCTTTAACTCTGGAGTTATTTTAAGGATTAAAGAGTTAACTTAAAGACAGAAGAGTTAACTTTAGGTTTGCCTGAGGTAAAATGTTTCCTGAATACTACATGCCTTATCACCATGGTAACAACTCTAGAAGAGTTATTAAAGACAGGAGAGAAGCTTAGTGAATTGAGGCCTAGGTGCGCTAAGGGGCCCAACGTCCTAATCACAGGTCGTTTTGAGGCATTTGTTTTCTAGACTACTCCTCACGGTTTAGGGCCCCAGGGCAGTATAGGAACCCCACAAGTGACCCCATTTTAGAAAGAAGACACCCCAAGGTATTCCGTTAGGTGTATGGTGAGCTCATAGAAGATTTCATTTTTTGTCAACAGTTAGCGGAAATTGATTTTTATTGTTTTTTTCACAAACTGTTGACAAAAAAATAAAATCTTCTATGAACTCATCATACACCTAACAGAATACCTTGGAGTGTCTTTTTTTTTTCTAAAATGGGGTCACTTGTGGGGTTCCTATACTGCCCTGGCATTTTACGGGCCCAAAACTGTGAGTAGTCAGGAAACCAAATTTCTCAAAATGACTGTTCAGGGGTATAAGCATCTGCAAATTTTGATGACAGGTGGTCTATGAGGGGGGAAATTTTGTGGAACCGGTCATAAGCAGGGTGGCCTTTTAGACGACAGGTTGTATTGGGCCTGATCTGATGGATAGGAGTGCTAGGGGGGTGACAGGAGGTGATTGATGGGTGTCTCAGGGGGTGGTTAGAGGGGAAAATAGATGCAATCAATGCACTGGGGAGGTGATCGGAAGGGGGTCTGAGGGGGATCTGAGGGTTTGGCCGAGTGATCAGGAGCCCACACGGGGCAAATTAGGGCCTGATCTGATGGGTAGGTGTGCTAGGGGGTGACAGGAGGTGATTGATGGGTGTCTCAAGGTGTGATTAGAGGGGGGAAATAGATGCAAGCAATGCACTGGCGAGGTGATCAGGGCTGGGGTCTGAGGGCGTTCTGAGGGTGTGGGCGGATGTTTGGGTGCCCTAGGGGCAGATAGGGGTCTAATCTGATGGGTATCAATGACAGGGGCTGATTGATTGGTGATTAGTGGGTGATTAGATGGCAGAACAGATGTAAACAATGCACTTTGGAGGTGATCTGAGGGTAGGTCTGGGGCAATCTGATGGTGTGGGTGGGTAATCAGATTGCCCGCAAGGGGCAGGTTAGGGGCTGATTGATGGGTGGCAGTGACAGGGGGTGATTGACAGGTGATCAGTGGGTTACTACAGGGAAGAACAGATGTAAATATTGCACTGGCGAATTGATAAGGGGGGGTCTGAGGGCAATCTGAGCATGTAGGCGGGTGATTGGGTGCCCGCAAGGGGCAGATTAGGGTCTGATCTGATGGGTAACAGTGACAGGTGGTGATAGGGGGTGATTGATGGGTTATTGATGGGTAATTAGTGGGTGTTTAGAGGAGAGAACAGATGTAAACACTGCACTTGGGAGGTCATCTGATGTCGGATCTGCGGGCGATCTATTGATGTGGGTGATCAGATTGCCCGCAAGGGGCAGGTTAGGGGCTGATTGATGGGTGGCAGTGACAGGGGGTGATTGATGGGTGATTGATGGGTGATTGACAGGTCATTGGCAGGTGATCAGGGGGGATAGATGCATACAGTACACAGGGGGGGGGGGGGGGGGTCTGGGGAGAATCTGAGGGGTGGGGGGTGATCAGGAGGGAGCGGGGGCAGTTTAGGGTTAAAAAAATAGCATTTATAGATAGTGACAGGGAGTGATTGATGGGTGATTAGGGGGGTGATTGGGTGCAAACAGGGGTCTGGGCAGGGGAGGGTCTGAGGGGTGCTATGGGCAATCAGAGGGAAGGGGGGGCAGGATCAGTGTGCTTGGTGCAGACTAGGGTGGCTGCAGCCTGCCCTGGTAGTCCCTCGGACACTGGGACCACCAGGGCAGGAGGCAGCCAGTATAATAGGCTTTGTATACATTACAAAGCCTATTATACTATGTACATGCGGCGATCCGGGTGCTAGTAACCCGCCGGCGCTTCCGAACGGCCGGCGGGTTACAGCATGAGGGGGGCGGAGCCAGTCGCCGGCGGCTGATCGCGTCACGAATGACGCGATCGCCGCATAACCACGCCTGCCGCCGCCTCCGCCGATGGGCGTATTGCGGTCGTTTAGGCCCAGTCTTTGCCGCCGCCCATCGGCTGGGGGCGGTCGGCAAGTGGTTAAAGAAAGAAATGGAAAAAAATAATTTCTCAGCTTTTGGCCATTATAGTTTGAAATTAATACATGCTACCATAATTAAAACCCATGTACTTTATTTACCAATTTCTCCCGCTTATTACACTATTTAAATTATGTCCCTATCACAATGTATGGCGCCGATATTTAATTTGGAAATAAAGGTGCATTTTTTCAATTTGCGGCCATCACAATTTAAAAGCCCATAGTTTAATAAATCATATTAATATACTCCTTTGACATGAATATTTAAAAAAAATCAGACCCTTAGGTAACAATTTATGTCTATTTTTTTTTTTTTAATATTGTATTTTTTATTTTATTTTTTATTAAAACTTTTATGTGGGTATTTTTTGATGTGGGAGGTAAGCAGGGGGTTTTAAATGTTTAAAAATGTATTTATTAAATACAAAGTGGTTTTTGGTGTAGTTTGTTATTTGGCCACAAGATGGTCACAGTCAAAAGGTCCTGGGAGCGATCGATCTCGCTCCCAGGAAGAAGAAAGAAGACCAGGAACTTTTTTACCTCAGAAAAGCCGCAGCGTCTGAAGAGGCGCTGTCGGCTTTTCTCCAGGGGGGGGGGGTTTGATTTATGAAAGGGATCTATAATCCCTTTCATTGATCGTTGGGCTAGCGGCTGGAGCGCGCACGGGGGGGGGGGCGCGGGAGCACGCGCGACACGTGGGAGTGCGCGCAGCCTAACTGGACGAGAATTTTTGTCCAGTTAAGCTTAAGCGGTTAAGCAATAGGTGCAGAGCTGAAACGCTGCATTCACGCAGCAGAACAAGGTCTTTAAACCCCCCAAATCCCCAGGGAAAAATTCGGGGATAGCATCCTGGTAGAGGCAGAGCTTTGCGCTGTAGCTCTGCCTCTACTGGAATCAATCTCCACTGATCGCTGCCTCTCCCTACCCCTCTGTCTTCTTTCACTGAGAGGGGCAGGGAGAGGCGCAGTAGAGGCAGTGCTACTGCGCAAAGCTCTGCCTCCCCCAGGCAGCAAAATCCACAACCTTGAAAGTCGTGGAATTTTGCCCCGTGATTTTGGGGGTGTAATCACATTGTTCTGCCGTGGGAATGCGGCATTTCAGCTCTGCACATATTGCTTAAGAGAAATAGCCTGTAAAAAGAAGTATTTTTAATGTCTTCAGTCTCTCTTTAACCCCTCCTGTGCCCAAAGTGCAGCCATTAACTTTGCTGGGTAGACTTAAACTTGAGTCAATAAAAAACTCCAATATTCAACCCTTTTAAGTTGGAATTTGACTTATATACGAGGTCGACTTGTATTAGAGTATATATGGTAAGTAAAATAACATGAAGCCTGAAAGCTCTGGCCCAAGAAGATGAAACTTAGCTTTCAGGCTCGCAGCATGTATAGAGTCTTTTTGTATGTAGACCAACAAGAAAATAACTACCAGATCCCCCCACATTCTTCATACAGCCACTGTGGATCACCACATTTTTCCACACAGTTACAGCAAAGTTCACAATATACTTTTCATCCGGCAAATTGTGACTGGCTAATGCATACCTGTAGGTTTCTGTAATGCACCCGACTTCGACAGTGAGAGGTTTTGGCAGCTTCTTCACTGGTGTAGAAAAGGCCACAAAGTTTGCAGTAGAATCCAGTCCTCGGAACAACAAATTCCACACCTTTCACAGAGAAACATAAATTGTTAGGAACCTTCCAAACTGTTTGTTCTGCTTTTAGGCTAAATTGTAATCACCAGCAGGCTATTGACACTGATTTAGGGTGTCTGTACACACATGCAATTTGATTGCCCAATTTGCTGTTTGCGCGTGGGGGAGCGCGGCTGTGCGTGTGCTGTGGGGGGGGGGGGGGAGGGGGAGTGTCGCGACCGAGGCCTAGCTCCTGTTTTTTTTTTTTTAACAGACCTTTTAGCTAGTGATACATTAACAGAAGTTCCCAATTGTGACTAAGCAATCCCATCACTAGCCAGCTATATGGTCTGTACCATAACCTGCAAAGAGCAGCTGATGCTGATTAATTACCCTCTATTTTATATTGAGAGAGGGAAGACAAATCGCTAAATGCAAATTGCTAATCTCTTTGTTTTATATGGTAGAAATATACATTGAAATGCAAGGGCCCCAAATTATGCAGAGCATGGTAGTGTGAGGCCGTCCTAAATGTTTTACTTCACTTTCTGAGTAACCAAGCAGCTTAGAATGACCCACACCACTAGGAAAGTATAGGGGGTCAAAAGAGACCGAAAAACCCTCCTACTAAAAAAAAGCAATGCTTGGTGTGATATGCCTTCTTAAAACAGAAGGAAACTTGCAATAATTCAGCTATAAGTGAACATTTGTGGTTACCTACAATGCACCACTACTGTGTGCAAATTATCTTTCTTTAAACTTTCACTATCTTTCTTTAACTTTCTGCAAACCTTATCTTTGAATACCGTACTTAAAGGACCCCTGACCCAAGGCAAAGCTACCTAAACTAAGCTCAGTGGTAGGTTCATGCTGAATCCACATACCCGTGCATTGCCCATTCCTCTCCTGGCTCCCCCAGCCCTAGTAATCACTCCTTTGAATTTGGCTTAAAGCGGACCCAAACCAAAACATTTTTTAATTCAAAATATTTCGTTGCACCACTCTGACACATACAAAGATAAATAAACACCCTTTCAAACCTATGAGCATTTCAGTGCATGCTTTTCAGCCTTCTCTTTTCATTACTAGGGTTATACAGGTGGCAGCCATTAGCAATTCCTCTCCTTTGCTGGACACCAGTTTGCCGGATTCTGTCCCGGCAATATGAAAGGAAGGGAGGGGTTCCTCCAATGAATGTAAAATATTTTATATTTGTCATCGTGCAGCTGAAAAAAGGCTGCTATTTATTATTATAATTTAGAAAATAGATTTTATTTTTGAAATCTTGTATTTTTAATTTGGGTCCACTGTAAGCCAAAACTAAATAAATTCCGTCAGAAAGAGGCAGACTTGCCGTGATGTTACCTCCTATCACCCTCCCATTCCCACTTCTTAAAGTGATCCTCCGGACTAAAAATCTACTCAGCAGAACTGAAAAGGCTTGGTGTTTCTATTACAGTTTCACAGCATCAGAACTTTGTTTTTCTTACCAAAGCATCATTTTTAGCTGCATTTTCAGCTAAGCTCCACCCATCAACGGAAAAAAAGCTGGGCTTTTTTTCCCTGATGCTGTGCAGAGCATGATGGGATTGCCTATGTTGTTATTCACGTTGCCTAGCAACTGGGAGAGGCGCTCAGGACACAGGACAGTTGGAACTGTGTCTCATGCTCCCTGTCACCTCCTTTCAACCAAAAAGATGGCTGCTATCATGAAATCAAACATTTGGCTGTTCTTTTAAAACAGGGTGGGTAAGAGATTATATTACCTATCTATTTTAATTAACATAACTAATGTAACTTAATGACAGTATGTTTGTTTAGGCTGGAGTTCCTCTTTAAGGTGACAGAATGGTGCAGGAAAGAGGAGATAATGGGAGGGTGATGGGAGGGAACATTGCTATAAGCCTGCCTCTTAATTTTTAACATTTGACTTTAGGCAAGTCAAGTTTATCAAGGACTGACTTAAAGGGGAACTTCAGCCTAAACAAACATACTGTTATTAAGTTACATTAGTTATGTTAATTAGAATAGATAGGTAATAAAATATTTTACCCACCCCGTTTTAAAAGAACAGGCAAATGCTTGTGATTCATGGGGGCTGCCATCTTTGTCATGGGGGCAGCCATCTTTTTGGTTGAAAGGAGGTGACAGGGAGCATGAGACACAGTTCCAACTGTCCTGTGACCTGATAACCCCTCCCAGCTGCATGTGCTAGGCTTCAAATGTCAAATTCAAAATGTTAAAAAAAAAAAAAAAAAATTGCACCAAAACAGCAGAACGAGAAAACATCAGAAATCCCATCATGCTTTGCACAGCACAAGGGGAAAACTGCCCGGGCAGTTTCCTTTCTGTGCAGCTAAAAATGAGGCTTGTATAAGAGAAAAAAAGTTCTGATGCTGTGAAACTGTTAAAGAAACACCAAGCCTTTTCAGTGCTGCTGAATCGATTTTTAGTCTGGAGGTTCACTTTAAGGGACCAGGTAAAATGAGGAGAGGAACGGATAAATGCACAGAGGTATGTGCACCCAAGATGAAAATACATCTTCAATGCTTACCTTAGGGCAGCATGGTGGCGTAGTGGTTTGCACTCTTGCAGGCGCAAAACTAGAAATCACTGGACCCCCTGCAAAACTTTGGATGGGGCCCCCTAGCGCCCCCCCCCCCCAGGTGCCCCTAGTATAGCTAGGCACAGGTGACCCAAGCATAGCCAGGCACAGGTGACCCAAGCATAGCTAGACACAGGTGCCCCTAGTATAGACAGGTAGAGGTGCCCCCAGTATAGCTAGCCAGGAGGGGGGGGGGGGGGGAGGGACTCATGAGGGGGAACAATGGCCCCAGAGCAGTGGGGAGGGGGGCCAACTCCCCATCCCCCACCTCGGGATCCCCCGTCAGCATTTCCCCCTCCATTGTTAACTTTAGCATGAAGCAGGCATGGAACATGGACATACCTCTTCCGCATTTCATGAGGTGTTTATACTCTAAAGTGCTTGACACTACTTCCGGTTTATCAGGAAATAGCGTCAGGCGCTTCAGATTATGACCACCGCTGCATGGAACGCGGAACAGGTATGTCCACGTTCCATGCCTGCTTCATGCTGCATTTAACGATGGAGGGGAAGTGGTGATGGGGGAACCCGAGGTGGTGAGGGAGGGGGGTAGTGAGCCCCCCCCCCTCCTCGCCGCTCTGTGGCCATTTTTCCCCCTTAAAGGGAAGGTTCAGGGTGAAGCCCAAAAAAAAAATCCACTTACCTGGGGCTTCCTCCAGCCCGTGGCAGGCAGGATGTGCCCTCGGCGCCGCTCCGCAGGCTCCCGGTGGTCTCCAGTGGCTGACCTGACCTGGCCAGGCCAGCTGCCAGGTCGGGCTTCTTCTGTGCTCCAATCTGCGTTTCACGCGGGCGCGCTGACGTCATCGGACGTCCTCCGGGCTGTACTGCGCAGGCTCAGTAGTTCTGAGCCTGGGCAGTACAGCCCGGAGAACGCCCGATGACGTCAGCGCGCCCCCGTGAAACGCAGATTGGAGCGCAGAAGAAGTCTGACCTGGCAGCCGGCCTGGCCAGGTCAGGTCGGCCACCGGGAGCCCGCGGAGCGGCGCCTAGGGCACCTCCTGCCTGCCACGGGCTGGAGGAAGCCCCAGGTAAGTAGATTTTTATTTTTTTTGGCCTCACCCTGAACCTTCCCTTTAAGTGCTGTGCTTCCTCTTGCCCCCAAAATCGACCCTGGGCGGGCCCCACTGCGGCTGCATTCTTTGCAGCCCCTATTGTTACACCACTGCACTCTCTTGCCTTGTACCGCTGGGTCCTCTGTTTGAATCTCAACCAGGGCTCTATCTGCACAGAGTTTGTATGTTCTTCCCAGTTTCTCCCCACATCCCAAACATACAGATAGGTTAATTGGCTTCCTCATAAACTGGCCATAGACTACAATACTTCCGCTACAGTGCATTTAAAGGGAAGGTCTGAGGTGGTTAACCACTTGAGGACCGCGGTGTTAAACCCCCCTAGTGACCAGGCCATTTTTTGATAATTGGGCCACTGCAGCTTCAAGGGCTCACTGCAGGGGCACACAACTCAGCACACAAGTGATCCCCCCCATTTTCTCCCCACCAACAGAGCTCTCTTGGTGGGACCTGATCGCTCCCCAGATGTTTTTTTTTATAAATCTTTATTAATTTTTTAAATAAACGTAACCATTTTTTAAAATTTATTTTATATCCCTCCTGCCAGCTAAGGTGCTGTAGATCGCAGCACTGTACAATGTTAATAGATGCGAAACCGCTGTCCAACAGTCTCCGAGCAGCGATCGCTGCTGGGAGACTGAAGGCATAGCGGAGCTCCGTCATTCATGCGGAGATGCGTGATCTGCAATCCCATAGCCATTCACGCCAACCGTGGCGTGGAGTGTTCCTGGGGCTGCCACCGCGTTCATGCCAATTGGCGTGGATCGTTCAGCAAGGGGTTAAAAAACAAATCTACCTGGGGCTTCCTCCAGCCCCTGGCAGCCGTCCTGTGCCCTCACCACAGCTCTGGTGTTTCCTGATCCCCTCCAGTGTAGATTTCAACCTCGCCAGGTCAGCATCTGCTGCGCTTCAGCGTGCTGCTCACGGAGTCGCACTGACGTCATCCGGACTGTACTGTGCAGGCGCAGAGCTACTTTAGTTGAGCAGTACAGTCCGGATGATGTCGGCGCAACTCCATGAGCCGCACGCTGAAGCACAGTAAGCATCTTGTACCAGTGGGGAGTATCCCTGGGCCTCCAGCTGGAAACGGAGCTGCGGCGAGGGCACAGGACAGCTGCCAGGGGCTGGAGGAAGCCCCAGGTAAGTAGATTTTAGTTTTTTTAATCACCTCAGACCTTCCTTTTAAAGCTAGTATTCTAGACAACTTCAGAGAAACCATAAACATTTAGAAAAAAGTTTTTTGCAGTATTAATATTATAGTAAATACATTAAAAACTGTCTTAACTTTGGGCCTTCACAAATGGGGCAGTGAATCTCAGCAAAAGAGTACTATGCATTTTGTGTAAATGTGCATGAGTGCCTATTAATTTTTATGGCAGCACAGTGACCTAGTAGCTAGTCCAGTTACGTCACAGGCCAGGATTGTACCCAGAACTCTAGTGCTGTGAATGTGCACTTCTTATGTTCTACCCATGTTTGCATGGGCTTCCTCTGTGCACTCTAAATACCTTAAGGCCTGTTCCCACCTCGTGATTTTCCCAATGACTGGCAAAAAATTTTTTGAGCAACGAGCAATCGTTTATGCGATCTCGCAATGTGGGTACAGGCACACAATCACACAAATGTTGCTTAGCCAATGAGTTTATTGGTCTAGCCAATTGCCCTCAAGAAGTTTTGGGTTTTTTTGAGGGGGGGGGGAGCTTATACTCAAGTGTATACATAGCACGTAAA
This sequence comes from Hyperolius riggenbachi, assembly GCF_040937935.1. Lineage (NCBI taxonomy): Eukaryota > Metazoa > Chordata > Amphibia > Anura > Hyperoliidae > Hyperolius > Hyperolius riggenbachi. The sequence goes on from NC_090655.1 coordinate 60,398,256, forward strand.
AGGGAAAGAGGCGCCCTGATATAATAAAAGCATCTAAAATCAGCTTAAAATCGAAAAGTGATATGAGGTAGCTTACCTCAATGACGAAACCTCTGTAGTTAATACAAGGGATTTTTATTAGCACAGGCTGTGCTAATAAAATCCCTTGTATTAACTACAGAGGTTTCGTCATTGAGGTAAGCTACCTCATATCACTTTTCGATTTTAAGCTGATTTTAGATGCTTTTATTATATCAGGGCGCCTCTTTCCCTTTTACGTGCTAAGTATACCCCCGAACACATCCTGTCCAAGGGGAGGTGGCAGACCACCAGTGGAGTCCCCACAGTGGACTCTGTCCCCTTTTTTCCACTAAGAGAGCGACCATCCTTCCGGTTCTGGCTAGGACCACCCCGAGTGGAGTCGGGTTTATTGTCTCCACCTGCTTCCTGTGGTTGGTTGCCCCAAGCAACCTCCCTTTGTGAGTAGTGCTTTTAATTTATTTTATTTTATTGTGGTCATTGACATATTGCACTACTGGGCTCCCGTTTTTTGTCTCCTGTGACTTTTTCTACAGGGTGTTCATCCACCCCTACTACAAAATTGTCAAGTGTATACAGTTTACATACCCAGAGGAATCTTCAGCTCAGTGAACACATCGTCCTGCTCCCAAGAAGGTGAAGTATGAATTTCTTTTGTTTCCAGATCTGGTTCTTCTGGAGACTTAACTTCTAGTGACAGAAAAATACTGAAATCAGAAAGCAGGTAGGAATACAATAGCTGGGTACACACATTACAGAACTGTCCACAAAACGGTCATTCCTTATAATTTCTGTTGGACTTCTGGCTGAACAGTGTGTTGTGTGCTATGAAGATGGCAGGGAGCAGCTACTACAATGCCATCAGCCAAGGATTGTCCATCTTGGTAAGTCAGTGAAGGGGTGGCCACATGTGTTAGATGAAACCTGTACAAAACGAGGAAATGATAATACTTCTTGTGCTCTTCCCATGCTGATTTATTAGTTCATCAGAAGTGGGGCTCACACTCATCTGTGGTTATGTGGAACCAACAATCTAGATGTTATTGGACGCTTTGCATGTATCCACTGATTTATGTTAGTTTGGTAGTAGGGTGGGGTGGAGGCGCCCAAAATACAGTATATTGATGTTAGAACTTTAAAACGTAACGTGTAAATGAGAGATAATTGCTTATGTCTCCAGAAGATACGGACACCAGTTCTACTGGAAAAATATTTATAAAAAAAAATTGACAACGCATTTTGCGGGTCATGGCACGCTTGCTCAGGTCAAGCCTTAGCTGCATAAGGAGTAGAGTGTAGTGCCCTTTTAGCATCATAAGCAGTAGCGCAGGCTTATACGGTATAACCCACCTTTTTGAGTATATAAGCATATATACATTTGTCTCCCTATACCTAATGATACCTAATGATACTGCACCATTGGGCTCTCTCTGCTTCTCGTTTAGGTGCTTTTGGTCTCTACAAGAATCGCTGAACCCCTTCTTATGTTAGTTTGAACTGAGGTCACTTGCTATTTTGCTCTGGAGATGTGTACACACATCTGATTATTACCTGAAATGATCATTAACATTCATTTTGGCTGAGCAAAATTCTAAGATGTGTATGTAGTGTTAAGATGCCCACCAATGATACAATCTTACCACCTCTATGTCATATGAAGGACTACCTAAATCAGGCTTTCTCAACCAGGGTTCCTTGAGCACTCTGCAGGGGTTCCTTGGTATTTTCCCCTATCGTGGGGGAAGTATAATAGAGCACACTATAATAGGTGGTACTGTAACAAGAAGCACCCAATTGGGGAGTCAGGAGACAGTATAATGAGTGGCAGTGTAATAGGGGGATAGTGAAATAAACAGCTACACATACTTTTAAAGACCATGCCACCTGCAAAATAAATGCAGGGGTTCCTCGAGATCCAAAAGTTATTTGCAGGGTTCCTCCAGGGTAAAAAGGTTGAGAAAGGCTGACCTAAAGTATCTATACAATGTACAGTATATTCACTTAGTTTGTACAATCTTACCAAATCTAAGTCCCTCGTATCACATAGAAGTAGTAAGATTGTACATTTAAGATTGTATCATTAGTGGGCACCTTTAGGGGCCTTTCACACTGTAACGGTGTGGTGCGGCAAATTGCTGCACTGCTACCGCAGCTTAATGAAAACCTATGGGGAAGTTCATACATCCCACGTTGCGGTACACTGTGCTGGAAGTGCTCTATCTAACGCTAGCGCAGAACTACGTTACCGTGCGGCACCTGCGTCGGCCGAGAAGCCATGCTAGTCTATGGCAACGCAGAGTTTTTTTAAATAGTTGGCGTCGTGGCATGCAAGCATGGAAGAATATTTTTACAATATACTTCTGTATACAGAAAGCAGGAATTGACCGCAAGCGTGCGCCACTTCCTGCTTGTAAAATTGCCAGCCGGAACACTGTGTATTATGGTGGTGTTTCCTGAAGGCCTGTCTTTAGCAGTGCGACGGGAGCGACCCACCGCATCACTAACGCCAATTTACAGTCTGAAACCAGCCTCAGTGTTACAACTCTAACCAAGACAGTTGACACCATGTGGTCATAGAAATAAATGTCTAAACAAAAATCAATAAACATGGCCCCCTGCTGATTGATTGTTGGCTATATCTCCCTGTCAATAATATCTTATTGACTGGGAGTAGTGGGGAATAATAACCATGAAGCTTTGCTGTGCATCAAGTTGTACAAAGCCGTTGGTGATGGTGTTTCTACAAGTTCTGGAACAGCTATCTTCAGAAATCTGATCATAAGTGAGTGCTGGTTACTCCCAAGTCGATATTCAATCAGTGCGATCTGTCAGTTCCTGGATTGAGTAAAAACTTTTTTATGCAGAGGCACAGCAATAGCAGCTGTTATAATAATAAACATTTGTATAGCGCTTTTCTCCTGTCGGACTAAAAGCGCTCAAGAGCTGCAGCCACTGGGACATGCTCAAGAGGCCACCCTGCAGTGTTAGGGAGTCTTGCCTTGAACACCTTACTGTATAGGTACTGATCCCAGCCAGGATTCGAACACTGGTCTCTGAAGTCAAAGGCGGTGCCCTTAACCAGTACACTTCCAGTTATGGAGCCTGTAAGGTTGTGTATAACATAGCAGCCATATTGTATCGCATGGAAGCCATATTTTTCATTTTTCTATTTGCTGTGTATCTTTCAGAGGGGTATGTATGTTAAGCGGCCCCTCTGGCAGCTGGCTTCATGGAGTTCCTGTATGTAAATGTAAATGAACTCTGCATTCAGTGTCCAGCAGGAAAAGCTATCATTGTCCACATTGAATATGCACAATTGAAGGTAAAGAGGCGCCCTGGTTGAAATAAAAGCATCTAAAAACAGCTTAAAATCGAGCCTCTTGAGGCTCCCTTTGCCATATCGACTTGTTCATTTGGCACTTTTATTGGCCTGATGAAGCGGGCTTGGACCCGCGAAACGCGTTGCCTGTGCTAAATAAAAATCTTTTGTCATATACAAGGATTTCGTTATTGAGGTAAGCCACCTCATATTATTTCCTCGATTTTAAGCTGTTTTTAGATGCTTTTATTTCAACCAGGGCGCCTCTTTACCTTCAATTGTGCATAGCTATACCCCCAAACAATCTGTGTTTGAGGGGTGGTGACAGACCACCTGTGGGTGCCCCACAGTGGACACCTGTCCCTACTTTTTCAAGGAGAGCGACCACATCCAGGTCCCGGCTGGGACTACCCCGAGTGGAGTCGGGTTTATGGTCTCCACCTGCTTCCTACGGTTGGTTGCCCTTGCAACCTCCTTTTGTGAGTAGTAATTTATTGAAATTTCTTTTTTCAATTGCATACTAATATACTACACTATTGGGCTCCCGTATTTGTCTCCTATATTTTTTTCCCTGCAAGGTGCTGAGACACCCCCACTACACTATATATCCACATTGAATAGATCAATTACGCTGGATAGGCAAATGAACCTAGACATTCAATTAGGAACTGTCTACCTAGCCTCTGATTAGGAGATGGCTAATTAGTAGAGTTGGGCCGAACCTCCGATTTTAGGTTCGCGAACTTCCGCGGAAGGTTCGGTTCGCGTTAAAGTTCGCGAACCGCAATAGACTTCAATGGGGATGCGAACTTTGAAAAAAAAAAATAATTATGCTGGCCACAAAAGTAATGGAAAAGATGTTTCAAGGGGTCTAACACCTGGAGGGGGGCATGGCGGAGTGGGATACATGCCAAAAGTCCCGGGGAAAAATCTGGATTTGACGCAAAGCAGCGTTTTAAGGGCAGAAATCACATTGAATGCTAAATGACAGGCCTAAAGTGCTTTCAAACATCTTGCATGTGTATACATCAATCAGGTAGTGTAATTAAGGTACTGCTTCACACTGACACACCAAACTCACCGTGTAACGCACCGCAAACAGCTGTTTGTGTAGTGACGGCCGTGCTGGACTGGTGCACACCATGGCGAGAGTGCAGGTTTTGGTGGCTTTACAGCCCATATGGTCGCCTGGCTGATGTAGCTGAATGACAGAACAGTGACTGTCCAGCTGATCAAATTTGGTCTGACCACAATGAGGCAACGACCTTATTATCGTGGGTGTGCCCCCCGAGACACTCATCTAGGCGCCGGTCATTGCTTCATTGTGATACGCAAGCCCCTTCACCACGGCAAGGTAATGATCACGAAGGGGAATGGGCGCATGTACATGCCTTTTCTTTTGTTCAGGATACTTGTATGGAGTGGGCACCGCTACATCCCACCAAAATCCACGACAGTGCACGACCTGGTTAGCAAGTCCAAAAGTCACAAGAAGGAGAAATGGTCCGCACTTGTCAGTGAAGATTTCCTTTATTAATGGACATATCCAAGAACATCCAGGGCAAACATCACATAGCTGACATGTTTCGGACTAACCGTCCTTAACATAGCTCAGCTGAGCTATGATTAAGGATGGTTAGTCCGAAACATGTCAGCTATGTGATGTTTGCCCTGGATGTTCTTGGATATGTCCATTAATAAAGGAAATCTTCACTGACAAGTGCGGACCATTTCTCCTTCTTGTGACCTTTTCTTTTGTTGTTGCAGCTGCCCGCAGTGCAGCCAGAAAAATTAGGCAGTCATGTACACGCACCAGAAAAATTATTACAGCGGCCGCTGCTAGCAGCGGCCTAAAAAATTCTGCAATCCGCCTGGAGTCCCGGACCCTGTTGGTGGTGGCGGAGAAGGTAGTCAAGCGGCCTGCAGGCAGACATGCTGTGTGGAGGGACTGGGAGCGACTTAGTCTTCTTGGGGCAGGCCAGGCAGCCAGTCACACGGCGTGCAGGCAGAGATGCTGTGAGTGCGGGGACTGACTTAGTCTTGGGGCGGGCAGCAGCCCTCCGGGATCCATGCCTCATTCATTTTGATAAAGGTGAGGTACTTAACACTTTTGTGACTTAGGCGACTTCTCTTCTCTGTGACAATGCCTCCAGCTGCGCTGAAGGTCCTTTCTGACAGGACGCTTGCGGCAGGCAGGAGAGAAGTTGGATGGCAAATTGGGACAGCTCTGGCCACAGGTCAAGCCTGCGCACCCAGTAGTTCAAGGGTTCCTCATCGCTGTTCACAGCAGTGTCTACATCCACACTTAAGGCCAGGTAGTCGGCTACCTGCCGTTCCAGGCGTTGGTGGAGGGTGGATCCGGAAGGGCTACAGCGAGGCGTTGGACTAAAGAACGTCCGCATGTCCGACATCACCATGAGATCACTGGAGCGACCTGTCTTTGACTGCGTGGACACGGGAGGAGGATTAGTGGCAGTGGTACCTTGCTGGCGTTGTGCCGTCACATCACCCTTAAAGGCATTGTAAAGCATAGTTGACAGCTGGTTCTGCATGTGCTGCATCCTTTCCACCTTCCGGTGAGTTGGTAACAGGTCCGCCACTTTGTGCCTGTACCGAGGGTCTAGTAGTGTGGCCACCCAGTACAGGTCATTCCCCTTGAGGTTTTTTATACGGGGGTCCCTCAACAGGCAGGACAGCATAAAAGACGACATCTGCACAAAGTTGGATCCAGTACCCTCCATCTCCTCTTGCTCTTCCTCAGTGACGTCAGGTAAGTCAACCTCCTCCCCCCAGCCGCGAACAATACCACGGGAAGGTTGAGCAGCACAAGCCCCTTGCGATGCCTGCTGAGGTTGTTCTCCTGCCGCTGTCCCCTCCTCCTCCTCCTCCTCCCCCAAAGAAACACCTTGCTCATCATCCTCTGAGTCTGACTCGTCTGCTGCACACGACTTCTCTTCTTCCTCCTCCTCCCCCCTCTGTGCTGCCGCAGGTGTTGAGGAAACAGCTGGGTCTGATGAAAATTGGTCCCATGCCTGTTCCTGCCGTAACGGTTCCTGGTCACGCTCATTCACAGCTTCATCCGCCACTCTACGCACAGCACGCTCCAAGAAGTAAGCGTAGGGAATTAAGTCGCTGATGGTGCCCTCACTGCGGCTCACCAGGTTGGTCACCTCCTCAAACGGCCGCATGAGCCTGCATGCATTTTCCATCAGTGTCCAGTTGTCGGGCCAGAACATCCCCATCTTCCCAGACTGTTTCATTCTACTGTAGTTGTAGAGGTAGTGGGTCACGGCTTTTTTCTGTTCTAGCAGGCGGGAGAACATGAGCAGGGTCGAGTTCCAGTGAGTCGGGCTATCGCAAATGAGGCGTCTCACCGGCATGTTGTTTTTGCGCTGAATTTCCGCAAAGCGTGCCATGGCTGTGTAAGACCGCCTCAAATGCCCACAGAACTTCCTGGCCTGCTTCAGGACATTCGCTAAGCCAGGGTACTTTGCCACAAATCTTTGAACCACTAGATTCATGACATGTGCCATGCAGGGTATGTGTGTCAGCTTCCCCATATGCAAAGCGGCAAGCAGATTACTGCTGTTGTCGCACACCACGTTGCCTATCTCCAGGTGGTGCGGGGTCAGCCACTCATCCACCTGTTTCTTAAGAGCAGCCAGGAGAGCTGCTCCAGTGTGACTCTCCGCTTTGAGACAAGACATGTCTAAGATGGCGTGACACCGTCTTACCTGGCATGCAGCATAGGCCCTGCGGAGCTGGGGCTGTGTAGCTGGAGAGGAGAACTGCCACTCAGCCAAGGAGGAGGAGGACAGCGAAGAGCATGTAGCAGGAGGAGAGGAGGTGGCAGGAGGCCTGCCTGCAAGCCGTGGAGGTGTCACAATTTGGTCCACTGCGCCCTGCTTGCCATCGTTAACCACCAGGTTCACCCAATGGGCTGTGTAGGTAATGTAGCGGCCCTGCCCGTGCTTGGCAGACCAGGCATCCGTGGTCAGGTGTACCCTTGACCCAACGCTCTTCGCAAGAGATGACACCACTTGCCTCTCAACTTCACGGTGCAGTTGGGGTATGGCCTTTCTCGAAAAATAAGTGCGGCCTGGCATCTTCCACTGCGGTGTTCCGATGGCCACAAATTTACGGAAGGCCTCAGAGTCCACCAGCCGGTATGGTAACAGCTGCCGAGCTAACAGTTCCGCCACGCCAGCTGTCAGACGCCGGGCAAGGGGGTGACTGGCCGAAATTGGCTTCTTCCGCTCAAACATTTCCTTCACGGACACCTGACTGCTGCTGTGGGCAGAGGAGCAGGAACCGCTCAAGGGCAGAGGCGGAGTGGAGGAGGGTGCCTTTGAAGGTGGAAGGGAGAAAGCGGCAGAAGCAGATAATGCACCTGATGGAGGAGGAAGAGAAGGAGGGTGGCTTTGCTTTTGTGTGCTGCTGCTGCTTTTGCTCAGGTGGCCATCCCATTGCTGTTTGTGCCTTTTCTCCAGGTGCCTTCGTAAGGCACTTGTCCCTACGTGAGTGTTGGCCTTTCCACGGCTCAATTTTTGTTGGCAGAGCGAACAGATGGCTTTGGTCCGATCTGAGGCACACACATTAAAAAATTTCCACACCGCTGAGCCACCCTGGGATGTGGGCACTATGGGGACCTCAGCAGCTGATGCGGAAGGGCAAGTTGGCTGGCTGTACATAGGTGGCGATACATGGTGCCGGACTCTGCCACCAGCTGTTTCTGACGAAGAGCTGCCCCAGCTTCTTTCAGCAACTTCTCTCCTCCTACTACTCTCTAACTCCCCCTCTGAACTGTCCCCCTCTTCATCTCCTCTATTGGGAACATACAGAGGATCCCTATTACCGTCATCATCGTAGTCATCCTGCCCAGCTTCGCTTGCCTCAGACAAATCCAAACTTGCACCATCAGTAGGTCCTTCATCCTCCTGATACGTTACATCCATAGTGTTGCCGCGTAACTCAGACATATGAGCTGGTGAAAATTCATCTGGCTGTAACAACAATGGCTGTGCATCAGTGATTTCACCACTAAATAATTCTTGCGAAGTGTCAAATGCAGCGGAAGTGGTGCTAGTAGTAGCGTTGGTGGCTGAGCAAGATGAGGTGTTCTGTGTCGCTAAATACTCAACCACGTCCTGACAATCTTGGGAGGTGATGGGACGTGCCTTCTTCCGAGCACTGTACTGTGGGCCAAGTCCACACGAAATTACATTTACACGACCTCGCGCAGACCTGCCGGGTGGCCTTCCTCTGGCTCTGGCACTACCTCTTCCTCTACCTGTTTTGTCCATATCGGGTATGCACGGAGTGGTATATCACACTGCGTGCACTCACGTAGGTAGGTGGGTTCACTTAACTGCACAGGTATGTGCACTGATGCGGTGGGTTCACTGAACAGAACAGGTATACAGTGGCGGGTTCACAGAACAGGTATGCAGTGGCGGGTTCACTAAACAGAACAGGTATACAGTGGCGGGTTCACAGAACAGGTATGCAGTGGCAGGTTCACTGAACACAACAGGTATGCAGTGGCGGGTTCGCTGAACAGGTATACAGTGGCGGGTCCACTGAACAGAACAGGTATGCAGTGGCGGGTTCACTGAACAGGTATACAGTGGCGGGTCCACTGAACAGAACAGGTATACAGTGGCGGGTTCACTAAACAGAACAGGTATACAGTGGCGGGTTCACTAAACAGAACAGGTATACAGTGGCGGGTTCACAGAACAGGTATGCAGTGGCAGGTTCACTGAACACAACAGGTATGCAGTGGCAGGTTCACTGAACAGGTATACAGTGGCGGGTCCACTCAACAGAACAGGTATGCAGTGGCGGGTTCACTAAACAGAACAGGTATACAGTGGCGGGTTCACAGAACAGGTATGCAGTGGCAGGTTCACTGAACACAACAGGTATGCAGTGGCGGGTTCACTGAACAGGTATACAGTGGCGGGTCCACTGAACAGAACAGGTATGCAGTGGCGGGTTCACTGAACAGGTATACAGTGGCGGGTCCACTGAACAGAACAGGTATGCAGTGGCGGGTTCACTAAACAGAACAGGTATACAGTGGCGGGTTCACAGAACAGGTATGCAGTGGCAGGTTCACTGAACACAACAGGTATGCAGTGGCGGGTTCACTGAACAGGTATACAGTGGCGGGCCCACTGAACAGAACAGGTATGCAGTGGCGGGTTCACTGAACAGGTATACAGTGGCGGGTCCACTGAACAGAACAGGTATGCAGTGGCGGGTTCACTGAACAGGTATGCAGTGGCGGGTTCACTGAACAGGTATGCAGTGGTGGGTTCACAGAACAGGTATGCAGTGGTGGGTTCACAGCACAGGTATGCAGTGGTGGGTTCAATGAACAGGTATACAGTGGCGAGTCCACTGAACAGAACAGGTATGCAGTGGCAGGTTCACTGAACAGGTATGCAGTGGTGGGTTCACAGCACAGGTATGCAGTGGTGGGTTCACAGAACAGGTATGCAGTGGTGGGTTCACAGCACAGGTATGCAGTGGTGGGTTCAATGAACAGGTATACAGTGGCGGGTCCACTGAACAGAACAGGTATGCAGTGGCAGGTTCACTGAACAGGTATGCAGTGGTGGGTTCACAGCACAGGTATGCAGTGGTGGGTTCACAGCACAGGTATGCAGTGGTGGGTTCACAGCACAGGTATGCAGTGGTGGGTTCACAGCACAGGTATGCAGTGGTGGGTTCAATGAACAGGTATACAGTGGCGGGTCCACTGAACAGAACAGGTATGCAGTGGTGGGTTCACAGCACAGGTATGCAGTGGTGGGTTCACAGCACAGGTATGCAGTGGTGGGTTCACAGCACAGGTATGCAGCCAGACAGGAACAAGTTAAGCCTAACTAATCTTTCCCTGAGAGACAGTCTGCAGCAGCTCGCCCTACTCTCACCAACGCAGGCAGCACACGAGTGACCGTAATGGCCGCCGCTGCCTGCCTTATATAAGGGGGGGTGGGGCTCCAGGGGCTAGTGTATCCTAATTGGCTACACTGGGCCTGCTGACTGTGATGTAGAGGGTCAAAGTTGACCCTCCATGTGCAATATGGGGCGAACCGAACTTCCGCAAAGGTTCGCCTGCGGGACGCGAACCACCGAAGTTCGCGTGGAACCGTTCGCAGGCGAACCGTTCGGCCCAACTCTACTAATTAGGCCAATAGCAGCCATGTCCTTACCTTTGATCTGCTAGAAAATACTGGCTCAGATGTGTTTGTCAACTGTAACCTGTGCCCCCAGCAAGGAAAGAGGTAATTAGATAACGACCCCCTCTTTTGTCCTGCATCCTGAAAAGGTGTTGCATTACTTTGAACTTTTGTATTCATGTAAACAGCTACCTGTTGACCAAATATACAATCCGGACTGAGTCTGGACAGTCGGAAGCTAAGACAGGAAAGCTTTGAAGTTGCGTGTCACAGCCAGAGAGGATATGACAGGCGTTCTGTGCTGTCACACCTGAGGAAATGGGATTATTCCTGGATCTGGACATTTGAGTGGCCCCGGGCCACAAATTGTGCTATAAAACATTAGCTAGGAGGATTTAGAGTTGTAGTTCTTTGGAGATAGCAAGACGCTAGGACTATCCTCGTCTGACCAGCAAGCGCGTTCTCCTCGCCACAACACTCTATATACTGGTAACGTTGATTCCCATTTTTATTTTTGCAACTGTCTTTTTGTGTATCTTTGTTTCTTGTACTTTGTAATTTTTACTTTGATTTTGTAAATATTTTGTATATATTTTCCATTTTTTTTCTGGAATATTAAACCTTTATTTAATAAGTTTGATTTCTGATGTACTAAACTATCTCATAGCCTAGAAACAGACTGCAGTGTAACTTACGTTACAAGTTCAATGCCTGATTGTGCCTTGCTACTGTACGATTGTATTGTGTGCGAGGCGTTCCCGTGTTTGGCCTAAGCGCAAAGCTGACCCAAATACGAAAACGCGGACTGCGTGCAGATCACTCCACAGCAGAGTGGGAATCGTGGAAGTGTCTAGCAGCAGCTAGTGATGGCAGTGAGAAGTGCTTTGAGGGGCAACATCCTTGTTGTAGCTTGAAGATTAGGTATCCAGGCATAGGTGCCCCCAGTATACGTAGCCAGCTATAGGTGGTGCCCCAGTATAGGTAGCCTGGTGTAGATGGAGTACATTTGAAATCGGCGCCAGTAGACTTGGGCGCAGGATACAGCGGTATATGGCTGATCCTGCTTCTGCACAAGTCCGGGCCGTTTTAATTACTATTCCCCCTCCAGGCCGCCATGGATAGTGGGGGAATGAAATAATTCGGCTTCCAGCGGTTGCTGGAAGCAGAATTATTGTGTTTTTTAACCACCTTAGCGGTATGGACGAGCTCAGCTCGTCCATTACCGCCAGAGGGTGCCGCTCAGGCCCTGCTGGGCCGATTTTGATCAAATAAAGAGCAGCACACGCAGCCGGCACTTTGCCAGCCGCGTGTGCTGACCGATCGCCGCCGCTCTGCGGCGATCCGCCGCGAGCAGCGGCGAAAGAGGGTCCCCCCAGCCGCCTGAGCCCTGCGCAGCCGGAACAAATAGTTCCGGCCAGCGCTAAGGGCTGGATCGGAGGCGGCAGACGTCAGGACGTCGGCTGACGTCCATGACGTCACTCCGCTCGTCGCTATGGCGACGATCTAAGCAAAACAAGGAAGGCCGCTCATTGCGGCCTTCCTTGTTTATTTTGGGCGCCGGAGGCGATCAGAAGAACGCCTCCGGAGCGCCATCTAGTGGGCTTTCATGCAGCCAACTTTCAGTTGGCTGCATGAAATAGTTTTTTTTTTATTTAAAAAAAACCCTCATGCAGCTGCCCTGGCGATCTTAATAGAACGCCAGGGTGGTTAAGCAACTTCGGCTTTGTCTTCTGACTGAGCCGACGTTACTCACTGAGCGCCGCTATAGACTGATTCCTGTTATAGTCTATGGCGGCGCTGGTTGCGCCCAAATCTAGCAGCGCTGAAAAGCACTGCTCCGTGTAGATGCCCCCAGTATAGGTAGCCTGGTATAGTTGGTGCCCCAGTATAGGCCAGCAAGATACAGGTGCCTCAGTATAGGTATTCAACCATATGTGGTGCCCCGGTAGAGCAGAAGGAAATGGCAGCGCTTCCAAACAGATAGTCAATTCAGATGCAGCGTCTGTTTGGAAGCGCTGCCAATTCCTTCTGCTGTACAAAACTATACTTCAGGCTAGCTACCTCCATGGGTGTCAGCTTGCATTAAAATTTTAGAATTTAGATTAGTGTTAGCACATTATTTGCATTTGATTTGTATTCAAGGTGTGTATTTAGCCTCAAGGGGCTGGGCATATCTCTGGAGCTTTCACTTCACTTGCAGCCTGTGAGCGCTGCCCATTGCTTTCTGTCTTTTGAACAAAGGTGCCCCGGGTAGGTATAGTTGCCCCAAATATAGGTAGCCTGGTATGGGTGGTGCACCAGTATAGGTTAGCCAGGTACAGGTGCCCCCCAGTATAGGTAGCAAGCTATAGTCGCCCCAGTATACAGTGGCTTGCAAAAGTATTCGGTCCCCTTAGTTTTTTCCACATTTTGTCACATTACTGCCACAAACATGAATCAATTTTATTGGAATTCCACGTGAAAGACCAATACAAAGTGGTGTACACGTGAGAAGTGGAACGAAAATCATACACGATTCCAAGCATATTTTCTAAATAAATAACTGCAAAGTGGGGTGTGCGTAATTATTCAGCCCCCTTTGGTCTGAGTGCAGTCAGTTGCCCATAGACATTGCCTGATGAGTGCTAATGACTAAATAGAGAGCACCTGTGTGTAATCTAATGTCAGTACAAATACAGCTGCTCTGTGACAGCCTCAGAGGTTGTCTAAGAGAATATTGGGAGCAACAACTCCATGAAGTCCAAAGAACACACCAGACAGGTCAGGGATAAAGTTATTGAGAAATGTAAAGCAGGCTTAGGCTACAAAAAGATTTCCAAAGCCTTGAACATTCCACGGAGCACTGTTCAAGCGATCATTCAGAAATGGAAGGAGTATGGCTTAACTGTAAACCTACCAAGACAAGGCCTTCCACCTAAACTCACAGGCCGAACAAGGAGAGTGCTGATTAGAAATGCAGTCAAGAGGCCCATGGTGACTCTGGACGAGCTGCAGAGATCTACAGCTCAGGTGGGGGAATCTATCCATAGGACAACTATTAGTCATGCACTGCACAAAGTTGGCTCTTATGGAAGAGTGGCAAGAAAAAAGCCATTGTTAACAGAAAAGCATAAGAAGTCTCGTTTGCAGTTTGCCACAAGCCATGTGGGGGACACAGCAAACATGTGGAAGAAGGTGCTCTGGTCAGATGAGACCAAAATTGACCTTTTTGGCCAAAATGCAAAAACGCTATGTGTGGTGGAAAACTAACACTGCACATCAATCTGAACACACCATCCCCACTGTCAAATATGGTGGTGGCAGCATCATGTTCTGGAGGTGCTTCTCTTCAGCAGGGACAGGGAAGCTGGTCAGAGTTGATGGGAAGATGGATGGAGCCAAATACAGGGCAATCTTAGAAGAAAACCCCTTGGAGTCTGCAAAAGACTTGAGACTGGGGAGGAGGTTCACCTTCCAGCAAGACAACAACCCTAAACATAAAGCCAGGGCAACAATGGAATGGTTTAAAACAAAACATACCCATGTGTTAGAATGGCCAGTCAAAGTCCAGATCTAAATCCAATCGAGAATCTGTGTCAAGATCTGAAAACTGCTGTTCACAAACGCTGTCCATCTAATCTGACTGAGCTGGAGCTGTTTTGCAAAGATGAATGGGCAAGGATTTCAGTCTCTAGATGTGCAAAGCTGGTAGAGACATACCCTAAAAGACTATCAGCTGTAATTGCAGCAAAAGGCTGTTCTACAAAGTATTCACTCAGGGGGGCTGAATAATTACGCACACCCCACTTTGCAGTTAATTATTTGTAAAAAATGTTTGGCATCATGTATGATTTTCGTTCCACTTCTCACGTGTACACAACTTTGTATTGGTCTTTCATGTGGAATTCCAATAAAATTGATTCATGTTTGAGGCAGTAATGTGACAAAATGTGGAAAACGTCAAGGGGGCCGAATACTTTTGCAAGCCACTGTAAGTAGCCAGCTACAGGTGGTGCCCTAGTATAGGTAACCAGGTACGGGTAGTCCCCTCAGTAAAGGTAGCCAAATTTAGGTGGTGCCCCAGTATATAGGTAGCTAGGTATAGGTGGTTCCAGCCCCAGTATAGGTAGCTAGGTATAGGTGGTGGCCCAGTATAGGTAGCCTGTAGCCAGGTATAGGTGGTGCCCCAGTATCGAAATTCCGCTGTAGCAGGCTCACTCATCTGCTCCCCACGTTCAAGCAATGTCACTCTTCTCTCAGTGCTGGAACGCGGTGTGCTGGTAAGTGCGCCACAGGACCGCAGCCAGTACATGTGGCCCTTCCACGCTTGGGGGGGTCCATGGCCCCCAGAAGCCCTGGGCCCCTCACTGCAGTGTCAGTTGTACCCCTCCCCCCCTGATGGCTGCCCACGGTTAAAGTGTCAGCCCCACCTACCTATAGGATGCAAATTTTTGCACTCAACCATGTTGTTGCAAAGTCATGATTCTGTTATTTTGTAAAAAGATGAAAAAGGCAACTTGTGGGCAAGTCTTTGAGAAATTCTCACTGAAGGGAAAAGAAAAACGTCGGCATCTTGGCTACATTCTAACTCTCGCAGTGGAACACATAACAATAGAGTACAGAGACTTGACCACAGCTGGTGCTGTGACACAGTGCTATCGAGGTATGGGTGCACACCATTGTGCTGGTGGTGCCCAGTCTATTTACATCATGAAAGTTTAGGTGATTCCTGCCAACAGGTGTCTCGGACCTGCCATCAAGCACTTCTATGACTCAAGATCAGGTTCCCCCTGCAGCATAGAGTTCTGCATCCCTGGCACTAGCCCCGCTTCACTACCAAGAGACCAAATACCTTATTTTAAGCAAGGGGAAAACTTGCTCATGTTCTTTGGTCAAATAAAATTATTTGTGAAAAATTATGCTGGGGAAAAAAAAATGGAGAGCAGTAACTGCCGGATCACAGATTTTTCAAATATGGCTGTATAGTTAAAATGTGGAACCATTTATCACGTCAACCATCTGGGTTAAGAGCATCGAGCATTGGAATAACCTAATGTGGCTGTAGGACAGGCAGACTCATCAGATGTCATCAGATGGGTGAAAAATAATACAGGAATGGGATGGAATAAACTCAGCTGCCTTCTTCAGTCCATCAGTAATAGCCAAGTAAGTGGCCATGTCTAATATTGCTGTGTAAAGATGATCATTGATGTGTCAGATATAAAGCTCCCAGGCTTCGTCTCTCCTAAACGTTTCCCTGGCAATAGCCCACATGCCCTCTTGAAAGTTATCTACTAGCCAAGACCTCTAAGTTCTTCAGACATGAACTACTTATAACAGATACTTTTTAATTTTCTTAAAATAAACTTTCCGGGAAATATCTTCTGAAACACAAATGACCTTTTAAATATGAAGCTTAAATAATTATGGATATATATTCCAAATATCAGTGGCAACTGCGATAGGCTTACTAAGAGAAGACTTATGCAGCCCATGGTGTTAAAGGGGATTCGTTATAATGCAAAAAAAATTTTTTTAAGCGCCAAGATTTTTATTAAAGCACACCAGAAGTGCAAGGAATAGGGAGGCTGACATATTTATTTCATTTGAAAGGTCCACTACAGGGAAAAAAGAAAGCAGTTGAAATCTGACAGAACCGGCAGGTTTTAAACTAGTCCATCTCCTCATGGGGGATTCTCAGGGTTTTTTTTAGTTTTCAAAAGCATTTACTGAATGGCAGTTGCTAACTGCCAAAAATCAATCGTGTAGGAAGGCTGGTTGGTATCTTACTATTTTGGCAGTTAGATTTATCAACTTTATGCAGGAAATCCTTTTCAAAACAAAGAAAACCTTGAGAATCCCCCATGTGGAGATGGACTAGTTCAAACCATGGGGGTTCTGTCAGATTTTAACTATATATATATATATATATATATATATATATATATATATATATATATATATATATATATATATATATATATATATACAGATTTGCATATCTTGCTACGATCATCAGCCTTTCCACTGCATATAATAAAAAGGAAATGTGCTGTGGAATTTGGCTATTTGGAAAATAGGTTTAGACAAATCACTGTAATTTGCTAGGAGCTGCATGTATGAGTAAGCAGACACTGTCCCATTCTCCCATACTCTTGCTGTACTACCAGAGACAGCTGTGGTCTCACAGAATCCCTTCTCAAGTCTTGTACAACCTGCCTGTTATTCAGAGCTGGGACAAGGTCCTCCAGCACCCAAGGCTGAGACACTAAAGTGCGCCCCTCCATTCCTCCCACCTCAGCCGTCGCACACTGATTGTTATTAGACTAAGAGACGCCCCAAGGCCCCCAACACCTTAATCTCTAGTTATCTGGCTTGCAGTCACTGCCATGTGTCCCCTTTCCTTATTTCTCTCTGCTTCAAACACAATAGGGGATTGATAGCTAAGGCCCGGTTCACATTAGCGGTCGCCGTCCGGAATCGCCGTGCCGGAGCCGGACCGCATGCAGAACGGACGGAACGGACGCACGGCATAGCAATGAAAGCCTATGCGTCCGTTCACATGCGTCCGTTTCGTCCGGACCGGATCCGGACTCCGGCATAAGAGCCAACATGCGCTATTTTTTGGTCCGGCTCCTCCGGCAGCCGTATCCGGAGCGGAGCCGGACTGCACCATCCGGCCAATACAAACCAATGAGAACCGGAGAGCGCACAACACACTGGCTAAAAATCCGGATGTTCTACCCCACTTCCTATGCGTATTGAAGCGGCGATTTTGGATGGGGACACATGGGCAAGCATTTTGGAGTGGAGCAGCAGTGATTTTAAACGTGCTGGAGATGTTGGCAGTATGTCGGAGGTGGAGGTGAGTGCTAAACAGCGGAGAGCCTGATTCCACAGGTCCACCTTCTGCTGACCTCCCAGACCCCAACATTTTTTTTCCTTTTCTACTATCTTTTGCCAAACGGATCCGGATCGCATCCTGATGAACACCTGATGCAAACTGTCCGGATCGGATCCGGATCAGAACCGTACGGTTCCGATCCGGATCCGGTCCGGATCCGGTCAGGTCATCCGGTCCGTTTGGCAGAGAACCGCAAGTGTGAACGGGGCCTAAGTTGTGTGCCCCCTCCTACACTGTGCCCTGAGGCTGGAGCCTCTCTCGCCTCTGCCTCGACTCGGCCCTGCTGTTATTGTCTAATTCCACCTTTAGCCATGGCTATTGCACTGCAAAAATGAGGTAAAAGAAAATGGTGAATATACATATTTGTATGATCACACAAATTGGAGAATTATTACCATTTTGTCCTCTTCACTAAAGGCTGATAGGCTAACATCTCCTGTTTATCCCATTGCTGCCAATTTGACAGCAGTGCCATAGCTTTAGCAAGCATAGTAACATAGTACACAGATACAAAGTTACTTGAGTTGTAAAAATACTTATGACCATCGACTTCAACCAGAAAATAAGGTACAACCATACATCCTAACTTTTGAAGATTATTAAGAGAGTCACTTAAAGGAATACTATCGATGTATGCATTTATTTTTAAATGCTGTATGTTGTAGCACACATTAGGGCAAGTACTAGGAGCAATTTGATTCCTCACAGCTGTTCCTCTCAGCTGTAAAATCCTCCATCAGTTTTGGCGTCAATGTTGGATACAAAATGTATCTAATACTGAGCTCCCAGAGGAATAGACCATGTCTCTGCACAAGGGAGTTGCTATCAACTCCTCAGTTTATAGTTTATCACCTTGCTGAAAGAATCTTCTTGATATGGTGGTAAGGGGTTAAAGATTCTAGCAATGTGTGTTTATTATCTTTGCTTCTCTTTACTGATAAAGATACTAATAATGCTAATTGTAGACAGTGGTCTGCCCCTCTCAGCAGCTTGTAAAGTGGATGCAGCCTGGAGTGAATGCCTCAAGCAGGCAGCCAGTCTGAGTGTAAACACAGACTCCTGGTATAGCTAGTTATATTCCAGCAATATTCCAGCTCATTTAGTTACCTGTTACCACCTCAGATCAGCCTATTTCTCCTCATGTCTGCTGCATGCTGTGAGTGACACAGTGAAATATATTTGTGAGCTGTGTGACAGAGCAACCAAGCAGCTCAGGGTGATCCAAACTACTAGGAGCTGTGTGAGAAATGAATTTTTAAGCAGGGATAGTGAGAGAGAGTCTAATGTGAGGAAGGCGCAGAGCGCCGAAACGCGTAATGACGCTACAGGCACGCCAGGTCTAGGCTCCGCCCACCCCCCAGCGAGACGAGCAACGGTCACATCGGAGCGCGCACTGCTGGCCACAGAAGCGTACGATCTGTCCGCAGGAGGGGAGTTAGCGGATGACCTGCCCGCTTACATGCGTATATCTTTTGTACATCTTGTAAGTACAATTTTATTCCTTGCGTATTAAAGCATTTTTTATGGTAATACACTATGGAGCGCTCCTCTTTCCATTAGTATAGTGAGAGAGAGACCTGGGTGAATAAATAAAGTGCCCTTAGCACTAGTGGTAATGTGTACACTAATATAGAGTATTAAAAAAAAAGTTGTTTCAATCGATAGTACTCCTTTAACCACTTGAGGACCTAGGGCTTTCTACCCCTTAAGGACCGGCCACTTTTTTTCCATTCAGACCACTGCAGCTTTCACGGTTTATTGCTCGCTCATACAACCTACCACCTAAATGAATTTTGGCTCCTTTTCTTGTCACTAATAAAGCTTTCTTTTGGTGCTATTTGATTTCTCCTGCGATTTTTACTTTTTATTATATTCATCAAAAAAGACATGAATTTTGGCAAAAAAAATATTTTTTTTAACTTTCTGTGCTGACATTTTTCAAATAAAGTAAAATTTCTGTATACATGCAGCGCGAAAAATGTGGACAAACATGTTTTTGATAAAAAAAAACCCATTCAGTGTATATTTATTGGTTTGGGTAAAAGTTATAGCGTTTACAAACTATGGTGCAAAAAGTGCATTTTCTCATTTTCAAGCATCTATGACTTTTCTGACCCCCTGTCATGTTTCATGAGGGGCTAGAATTCCAGGATAGTATAAATACCCCCCAAATTACCCCATTTTGGAAAGAAGACATCCCAAAGTATTCACTGAGAGGCATAGTGAGTTCATAGAAGATATTATTTTTTGTCACAAGTAAGCGGAAAATGACACTTTGTGAGAAAAAAAAAAAAAAGTTTCCATTTCTTCTAACTTGCGACAAAGAAAATGAAATCTGCCACGGACTCACCATGCCCCTCTCTGAATACCTTGAAGGGTCTACTTTCCAAAATGGGGTCATTTGTGGGGTGTGTTTACTGTCCTGACATTTTGGGGGGTGCTAAATTGTAAGCACCCCTGTAAAGCCTAAAGGTGCTCATTGGACTTTGGACCCCTTAGCGCAGTTAGGCTGCAAAAAAGTGCCACACATGTGGTATTGCCGTACTCAGGAGAAGTAGTATAATGTGTTTTGGGTTGTATTTTTACACATACCCATGCTGGGTGGGAGAAATATCTCTGTAAATGACAATTTGTTAATTTTTTTTTTACACACAATTGTCCATTTACAGAGATCTTTCTTCCACTCAGCATGGGTATGTGTAAAAATACACCCCAAAACACATTATACTACTTCTCCTGAGTACGGCGATACCACATGTGTGGCACTTTTTTGCACCCTAACTGCGCTAAAGGGCCCAAAGTCTAATGAGTACCTTTAGGATTTCACAGGTCATTTTGAGAAATTTCGTTTCAAGACTACTCCTCACGGTTTAGGGCCCCTAAAATGCCAGGGCAGTATAGGAACCCCACAAATGACCCCATTTTAGAAAGAAGACACCCCAAGGTATTCCGTTAGGAGTATGGTGAGTTCATAGAAGATTTTATTTTTTGTCAAAAGTTAGCGGAAAATGACACTTTGTGAAAAAACACAATTAAAATCAATTTCCGCTAACTTGTGACAAAAAATAAAATCTTCTATGAACTCGCCATACTCCTAACGGAATACCTTGGGGTGTCTTCTTTCTAAAATGGGATCATTTGTGGGGTTCCTATACTGCCCTGGCATTTTAGGGGCCCTAAACCGTGAGGAGTAGTCTTGAAACGAAATTTCTCAAAAAGACCTGTGAAATCCTAAAGGTACTCATTGGACTTTGGGCCCTTTAGCGCAGTTAGGGTGCAAAAAAGTGCCACACATGTGGTATCGCCATACTCGGGAGAAGTAGTACAACGTGTTTTGGGGTGTATTATTACACATACCCATGCTGGGTGGGAGAAATAACTCTGTAAATGACAATCTTTTGATTTTTTTACACACAATTGTCCATTTACAGCAGTATTTCTCCCACCCAGCGTGGGTATGTGTAAAAATACACCCCAAAACACATTGTACTACTTCTCCCGAGTACGGCGATACCACATGTGTGGCACTTTTTTGCACCCTAACTGCGCTAAGGGGCCCAAAGTCCAATGAGTACCTTTAGGATTTCACAGGTCATTTTTGTTTCAAGACTACTCATCACGGTTTAGGGCCCCTAAAATGCCAGGGCAGTATAGGAACCCCACAAATGACCCCATTCTGGAAAGAAGACACCCCAAGGTATTCCGTTAGGAGTATGGCGAATTAATAGCAGATTTTATTTTTTTGTCACAAGTTAGCTGAAATTGATATTAATTGTTTTTTTTTTCACAAAGTGTCATTTTCTGCTAACTTGGGTCAAAAAATAAAATATTCTATGAACTCACCATACTCCTAACGGAATACCTTTGGGTGTCTTCTTTCTAGAATGGGGTCATTTGTGGGGTTCCTATACTGCCCTGGCATTTTAGGGGCACTAAACCGTGAGTAGTCTTGAAACCAAATGTTGCAAAATGACCTGTGAAATCATAAATTTGGATGTAGAACAGAGGCGCCAGCAGGATAAAAATACGTAAAACCTTTAAAAGATGCTTGGAGGAAGTGGTGGGCTTACCTCCCAAAAGCAAACAAGAAGTACTGTTTGTATAAATTAACACATTTATTTATACGATACCCCAAAAAACAGAAATGCAACGCGTTTCGCAGGTCAAGCCCGCTTCATCAGGCAAAAAATTGGGGACCACAGTAAGTCTGAATTGTCAGAAATAGCGCCTCAGTAGTCTACTGTAGTCTACTTCTTAGTCCTGAGTGAGGACAGGCATAATCTCCTCACCTGCCTTTTCAGTGGTTGCCAATGAGGTGACCCATGTTTGTGAGTATATATCTCTCGCATATTAACATTTTATCATATCGTCTTAACATACTGCACCATATTGGGCTCTCGGTTTCTCTTTTTTTTTTGTGAAATCATAAAGGTACTCATTGGACTTTGGGCCCCTTAGCGTACTTAGGGTGTAAAAAAGTGCCACACATGTGGTACCGCCGTACTCAGGAGAAGTAGTATAATGTGTTTTGGGGTGTATTTTTACACATACCCATGCTAAGTGGGAGAAATATCTCTGTAAATGACAATTGTTTGATGTTTTTTACACACAATTGTCCATTTACATAGAAATTTCTCCCACCCAGCATGGGTATGTGTAAAAATACACCCCAAAACACATTATACTACTTTTCCTGAGTACGGCGGTACCACATGTGTGACACTTTTTTGCAGCCTAGGTGCGCTAAGGGGCCCAACATCCTATTCACAGGTCATTTTGACTACTCCTCGTGGTTTAGGGCCCCTAAAATGCCAGGGCAGTATAGGAACCCCACAAGTGACCCCATTTTAGAAAGAAGACACCCCAAGGTATTCCGTTAGGTGTATGGCCAGTTCATAGAAGATTTTATTTTTTGTCACAAGTTAGTGAAAAATGACACTTTGTGAAAAAAAACCAATAAAAATCAATTTCCGCTAACTTTTGACAAAAAATAAAATCTTCTATGAACTCGTCATACACCTAACAGAATACCTTGGGGTGTCTTTTTTTTCTAAAATGGGGTCACTTGTGGGGTTCCTATACCGCCCTGGCATTTTACGGGCCCAAAACCGTGAGTAGTCTGGAAACCAAATGTCTCAAAATGACTGTTCAGGGGTATAAGCATCTGCAAATTTTGATGACAGGTGGTCTATGAGGGGGCGAATTTTGTGGAACCGGTCATAAGCAGGGTGGCCTTTTAGATGACAGGTTGTATTGGGCCTGATCTGATGGATAGGAGTGCTAGGGGGGTGACAGGAGGTGATTGATGGGTGTCTCAGGGGGTGGTTAGAGGGGAAAATAGATGCAATCAATGCACTGGGGAGGTGATCAGAAGGGGGTCTGAGGGGGATCTGAGGGTTTGGCCGAGTGATCAGGAGCCCACACGGGGCAAATTAGGGCCTGATCTGATGGGTAGTTGTGTTAGGGGGTGACAGGAGGTGATTGATGGGTGTCTCAAGGTGTGATTAGAGGGGGGAATAGATGCAAGCAATGCACTGGCGAGGTGATCAGGGCTGGGGTCTGAGAGCATTCTGAGGGTGTGGGCGGGTGATTGAGTTCCCTAGGGGTAGATAGGGATCTAATCTGATAGGTAGCAGTGACAGGGGGTGATTGATGGGTAATTAGTGGGTGTTTAGGGTAGAGAACAGATGTAAACACTGCACTTGGGAGGTGATCGGACGTCGGATCTGCGGGCGATCTATTGGTGTGGGTGGGTGATCAGATTGCCCGCAAGGGGCAGGTTAGGGGCTGATTGATGGGTGGCAGTGACAGGGGGTGATTGATGGGTGGCAGTGACAGGGGGTGATTGACAGGTGATCAGTGGGTTATTACAGGGAAGGACAGATGTAAATAATGCCCTGGCGAATTGATAAGGGGGGGTCTGAGGGCAATCTGAGCGTGTAAGCGGGTGATTGGGTGCCCGCAAGGGGCAGATTAGGGTCTGATCTGATGGGTAACAGTGACAGGTGGTGATAGGGGGTGATTGATGGGTGATTGATGGGTAATTAGTGGGTGTTTAGAGGAGAGAATAGATGTAAACGCTGCGCTTGGGTGGTGATCTGATGTCGGATCTGCGGGCGATCTATTGGTGTGGGTGGGTGATCAGATTGCCCGCAAGGGGCAGGTTAGGGGCTGATTGATGGGTGGCAGTGACAGGGGGTGATTGACGGGTGATTGACGGGTGATTGACGGGTGATTGACGGGTGATTGACAGGTGATTGACAGGTGATCAGGGGGATAGATGCATACAGTACATGGGGTGGGGGGGTCTGGGGGGGGGTCTGGGGAGAATCTGAGGGGTGGGGGGGTGATCAGGAGGGAGCAGGGGGCAGGGGGGGATAAAAAAAAATAGCGTTGACAGATAGTGACAGGGAGTGATTGATGGGTGATTAGGGGGGTGATTGGGTGCAAACAGGGGTCTGGGGGGTGGGCAGGGGGGGTCTGATGGGTGCTGTGGGCGATCTGGGGCAGGGGGGGGGGGGAAAATCAGTGTGCTTGGTGCAGACTAGGGTGGCTGCAGCCTGCCCTGGTGGTCCCTCGGACACTGGGACCACCAGGGCAGGAGGCAGCCTGTATAATACACTTTGTAAACATTACAAAGTGTACTATACACTTTGTATGCGGCGATCGTCGGGTTAACATCCCGCCGGCGCTTCCGTATGGCCGGCGGGATGTTGCGGCGGGTGAGCGGCGCCAGGCGGAGGATCGCGTCACTGATGACGCGATCGCTCCGCCCATGCCCCTACAAGGACCGCCGCCAATTGTCAATACGGCGGTCCTTGCGAGGTCCACTTCCCGGCCGCCAATTGTATATACGGCGGTCGGGAAGTGGTTAAGCCACACACCCTATGCGGCCCTAAGCCACAACCCTACTTTTGCAAACTGGGCAGAAGGAGGGTGCCAGTGGTAGGAGGAGGTTGCCAGCTGGTGAGGAGGAGGAGGGAGACACTGGGTGGGCACTGTATTGCTTACCTCATGTGTCTCTTTGCCGTGCCGGCGATGAGTAATATGGGGATGCAGGGAAGGGGGGGTGGGGGCAACATCATTCCTCCCTCCCTCTCCATGAGCTCCCCTCCAGTGTCACCTTGCAAAGTATTGGTGCAGCGGAGTGCGCGTCTGTCTCACCTGTCCATGTGTTCCGGTGGCCGGCTTCTCTCTACTTCTTATTTTCCATGACACATCATGCTGGGAAACAGGAAGTTTCCGTATTACTCATCGATGCGCGGCTGGTGCCTCAATCATTTCTTCCACCTTTCCCTGCCCACAAGGGGGGGAGGGGTGCCGCAGGACAGAACCCCCCCAGCCAGGTGCAGTCCCGCTGAATTTGGGACGGTTACTTAGTTATTTGTGTTGAAAAAAAGACATATGTCCATCGGGTTCAACTAGAAAATAAGGTACAATCATACCTCACAACTTTTGAAGATTGGAAACAGGGACACTAAGCCACGCTCTCTGCGCAGCCTTAAAGAGAGTCTGAAGCGAGAATAAATCTCGCTTCAGACCTCATAAATAGCAGGGGCACGTGTGCCCCTGCTAAAACGCCGCTATAGCGCGGCTTAACGGGGGTCCCTTCACCCCTAAATCCCCCTCGGTGCAGCGGGGGAGCGCTTCCTGGTTGGGGCAGGGCTAACCGCCGCAGCCCTGCCCCACGCGCGTCTGTCAGCGCGTATCTCCGCCTCTCCCCCGCCCCTCTCAGTCTTCCTTCACTGAGAGGGGCGGGGGAGAGGCGGCGATGCGCCGCTGACAGACGCGACTGGAGGCAGGGCTGCAGCCGTTAGCCCTGCCTCCAGGAAGCAATAAATCTGCGACCTTTCTACGACACTCTTTTGCGGGGGGTGGGTTGGGGGTGAAGGGACCCCCGTTTAGCCGCGGGATAGCGGCGTTTTAGCAGGGGCACACGTGCCCCTGCTATTTATGAGCTCTGAAGCGAGATTTATTCTCGCTTCAGAGTCTCTTTAAAGTGGATCCGTGATAAACTTTTACTCATTGCATAATTGTGTTCCTTCCATATAGTTTATAGGGCATTCCTCAAGCCAAATACTTTTTTTTTTGTTTGTTTTGTTTAAATACTCAAATTCCCTATAAACTAAATAAGCCTCGCCCACAGCTCCTTTTGTGCCTTGGCACTGTAGCAAGGGCTTATGGGAGCTCAGTCTGGGCAGGAGGAGGTGGAGGTTACTAGCCATTGATTTCAGAAGCAGAGGGGAGGATGGAGGAAGAGAGGGGACTTAATTTACACACAGGCAAGCTGATAGCATCTCCAGCCCTCAGCCTGTGACAATCAGAACATGGCTGCCCTCATTGTATCACAGGAATAAATAATCATAAACTTTTGAAGCTGTTTGCAGCTAGATATGCTGTGTAAACTATCTAAACTTTAGATAAAATATATAGACAAGTTACTTGTTATAGTTAGTTTTTCATCTTGGATCCGCTTTAAAGGGATACCGTAGGGGGTCAGGGGAAAATAAGTTGAACTTACCCGGGGCTTCTAACTGTCCCCCGCAGACATCCTGTGTTGGCGCAGCCACTCACCGATGTTTCGGCCCCGCCTCCAGTTCACTTCTGGAATTTCAGACTTTAAAGTCTGAAAACCACTGCGCCTGCGTTGCCGTGTCCTCGATCCCACTGATCTCATCAAGAGCGCACAGCGCAGGCCCAGTATGGTCTGTGTCTGCGCAGTACACTCCTGGTGACATCAGCGGGAGCGAGGACACGGGCGTGCAGGCGCAGTGGTTTTCTGACTTTAAAGTCAGAAATTCCAGAAGTCAACTGGAGGCGGGGCCGGAGCATCGGTGAGTGGCTGCGCCAACACAGGATGTCTGCGGGGGACCATTAGAAGCCCCGGGTAAGTTCAGCTCATTTTCCCCCGGCCCCCCTACAGTATAGCTTTAAGCTACAACTTTACTTTTTCAAACTGTTGGCAAGAGGAGGGTGCCAGCCTTGGTGCCAGTGGGTAGGCACTGTATTGCCTACCTCATGTGTCACCTTGCAGTGCCAGCAATGAGTAATATGGGGATGCAGGGAGGTGGGCAGGCATCATTCCTCCCTTCCTCTCCATCGGGCCGCCCTCCAGTGTTCTTGTCCTTGCAGTGTCCTTGCAGAGTACTGGGGCAGCGGTGCGTGCGTCTCATCTTACCTGTCCATGTGTTCTTGTGGCCACCTTCTTTCTACTTCCTGTTTCTCAGCATGATGCGCCATGGGAAACAGGAAGTAGAGAGGAGCCAGCAGCCGGAATGCATGGACAGGTGAGATAGATGCATACACCGCTGTGCAAATACTCTGCTAGGGAACACTAGAAGGGGGACAATGGAGAGGAAGGGAGGAATGATGTCGGCCCCTCTCCCTGCATCCCCATATTACTCATTGGTGCGCGGCTGTTGCCTGGATTATTTTTTCCTCCTCTGCCTGCCCAGCCGGGACACAACGGGGGTGGGGGGTGGGGAGGGGTGCAGTCCTGCGGAACTCAGGACAGTTCGGGGGTTTGGGTACAAGGCTAGCCTGAACAGCCAGTCAGAGTGGCTCTATGAATCTGGTTGACTGCTATAGTCAGCACACAATGGTGGTTTAGGAGGTAAAACGTCAAGGCACATAACTGCGTCACCAAGATCTGGAGTGCTGGACTGTCTGTGCTGAGTACAATGTTCTTCTCCTTACTTTGCCTGCTGGAAGCCTCTGTTGTCATGCACCACACAGTCACCCCCCCCCCCCCAAATATCCTCACAATACATTACTAGGCTGTAGCCTAGCAACATGTCTAAATAGCACTCAACCCTGAACTGTCAACCATAGGATTGAGTACCAATCATGGTGCGTGTATGTAACAATACACTAATAGGCAGTTGGATACAAGATAGCAGAAGTGATGCGTATCTTACCAGATATTGAATGCGCCCGCTCCCTAAAACTCAGTCTTTCCTCCTGGGCAGGGACATCCATCATGCTGACATTGCTGGCTGCATCAGAGTCAGTTCTGTTACAGAGATCAGTAGCAGCCTTATCTCCACACTCTGGAGACTGAGGGTCCATAGCAGCTGCCAGAATCTCTGCTGCAGGTTCCTTTCCGCTGGAGTGTCTGCTGGGGCTTTTGACAGTCTCATCCATTTCATCAGCTTTGTCAATGGGGTTCACAGTAACATCAGGGACACTTGCTGCTGCCTCACAGCAGCTACTGCTGGGACTGGCACACTCTCTCGGGGAGGCACAGCTCATGATCACAGAGGAACACTCACTCCTGGTTCTCTCACGGAATCGGCATTGTAAATCCACAGCATCTATTCCGTGTGTGCACATCTGAATGCAGTTCTCACTGTCTTTCTGCACCACTGGAACGATTTCTTCAAGTTCAGTGATGTCCGGTTCTACTATCAGGTCTTCTTCTCCAACTTCATCCACTGTCACCAGTTCCTCCATGTTTGCTGGATACCAGTTCTCTCCTTCCGGCTCACTTTCACTTTCCCAGTCCTGGTCCTGTAGAAGCAAAATCAAACAGTGAATTTTCACCTGCAGGACCTTTTGGTTGTTGTATTGCACTATTCTTTGTGATTCACCCACATAATAAGCCTCACAGACATGCTAGACTAAACATGACAGGCGGTGAGCCCTCTCCACTGAGAATCTAGTGTATATCGCTGCCCTGATCAATGCTGAAAGATGCAGAGTGTCGGATCATCTCAGGCCAGCTCATTGTTCCCCTCTTTATACTGCCCGATGTATGCCAAGTTGTCGTCCTGCCTCCCCCCTTCATAACAATAGTATGAGTCATTTGGCTGTAGCCTACTAATGTGTCTCTACAGCACTTAGCCACAAACTGTTGCTCCAGGGATCACGTCCTGATCCCTACGGCTATATGTAAGCATCTTACACTTAGATGACTGAATTTCACAGCAACTATTTAAAATGTAACTCGTCAGGTCATGTTTCAGTTCAGGTAAACATATGCAGGGGTAGTATTCGCATTGCAAGAGTAAAAAAAAAAAAGTCAGTGAAATGTAGCACAACCCTCCTGAAAAGTAAATAAGGGGCAAAACAATTATCTGTGTTCACAGTGACATGAGGAGATAATGCTGAAATATTTGATAGTGAATCAGATTCTAGCTCGCAATGTTATGGCTGCTGTATATAATTCACATTATAGCTCCTAAACTGAAAAGCAGAATGTGAGGCGGCAAGAAAGTTCTATGTACCATTACTAATACACATATAATTAATTATCTCATAAGGTTATTTTCAGTACAGGTTTCATTTAAGCATTGTTGATGCTTGGGCCTGGCTCTATACAGGGTGCGCCATTTATATAGCTACACCTTAATAAAATTGGAATGGTTACATAGTTACATAGTTATTTTGGTTGAAAAAAGACATACGTCCATCGAGTTCAACCAGTATAAAGTACAACACCAGCCTGCTCCCTCACATATCCCTGTTGATCCAGAGGAAGGTGAAAAAACCCTTACAAGGCATGGTCCAATTAGCCCCAAAAGTGAAAAATTCCTTCCCGACTCCAGATGGCAATCAGATAAAATCCCTGGATCAACATCATTAGGCATTACCTAGTAATTGTAGCCATGGATGTCTTTCAACGCAAGGAAAGCATCTAAGCCCCCTTTAAATGCAGGTATAGAGTTTGCCATAACGACTTCCTGTGGCAATGCATTCCACATCTTAATAACTCTTACTGTAAAGAACCCTTTCCTAAATGGCTAAAACGTTTTTCCTGCATGCACAGATCATGTCCTTTAGTCCTTTGAGAAGGCCTAGGGACAAAAAGCTCATCCACCAAGCTATTATATTGCCCTCTGATGTATTTATACATGTTAATTAGATCCCCTCTAAGGCATCTTTTCTCTAGACTAAATAAACCCAGTTTATCTAACCTTTCTTGGTAAGTGAGACCTTCCATCCCACATATCAATTTTGTTGCTTTGTATGGAATTCCATATTCCAGATGTGGCCTTACTAGAGAGTTAAACAGGGGCAATATTATGCTAGCATCTCAAGTTTTTATTTCCCTTTTAATGCATCCCAAAATTTTGTTAGCTTTAGCTGCAGCGGCTTGGCATTGAGTACGATTATTTAACTTGTTGTCGATGAGTACTCCTAAGTCCTTCTCCAAGTTTGATGTCCCCAACTGTATCCCATTTATTTTGTATGGTGCTAGACCATTGGTACGACCAAAATGCATGACTTTACATTTTTCAACATTGAATTTCATCTGCCATGTATGTGCCCATATAGCCATCCTATCTAGATCCTGTTGCAATGTGACACTATCTTCCTGAGAGTTGATGATTCTGCACAATTTTGTATCATCTGCAAAAATAGCAACATTGCTCACTACTGCATCTACTAGGTCATTAATAAATAAATTGAAAAACACTGGACCCAGTACAGACCCCTGTGGTACCCCACTGATAACAGTCTCCCATTTTGAGTACGATCCATTGACCACAACTCTTTGTTTTCTGTCCATTAGCCAGTTCCCTATCCATGAACACAGACTCTTTCCCAGTCCTTGCAGCCTCAACTTTTGCACCAGACTTTTGTGGGGAACAGTGTCGAAGGCCTTTGCAAAGTCCAAGTATATTAAATCTACAGCATTCCCAATATCCATATTAGCATTCACTACCTCATAGTTACATAGTTACATAGTTACTTTGGTTGAAAAAGACATACGTCCATCGAGTTCAACCAGTACAAAGTACAACTCCAGCCTGCTCCCTCACATATCCCTGTTGATCCAGAGGAAGGCGAAAAAACCCTTACAAGGTAAAAATTCCTTCCCGACTCCAGATGGCAATCAGATAAAATCCCTGGATCAACATCATTGGCATTACCTAGTAATTGTAGCCATGGATGTCATTCAACGCAAGGAAAGCATCTAAGCCCCCTTTAAATGCAGGTATAGAGTTTGCCATAACGACTTCCTGTGGCAATGCATTCCACATCTTAATCACTCTTACTGTAAAGAACCCTTTCCTAAATAAATGGCTAAAACGTTTTTCCTCCATGCGCAGATCATGTCCTCTAGTCCTTTGAGAAGGCCTAGGGACAAAAAGCTCATCCGCCAAGCTATTATATTGCCCTCTGATGTATTTATACATGTTAATTAGATCTCCTCTAAGGCGTCTTTTCTCTAGACTAAATAAACCCAGTTTATCTAACCTTTCTTGGTAAGTGAGACCTTCCATCCCACGTATCAATTTTGTTGCTCGTCTCTGCACCTGCTCTAGAACTGCAATATCTTTTTTGTAATGTGGTGCCCAGAACTGAATTCCATATTCCAGATGTGGCCTTACTAGAGAGTTAAACAGGGGCAATATTATGCTAGCATCTCGAGTTTTTATTTCCCTTTTAATGCATCCCAAAATTTTGTTAGCTTTAGCTGCAGCGGCTTGGCATTGAGTACGATTATTTAACTTGTTGTCGATGAGTACTCCTAAGTCCTTCTCCAAGTTTGATGTCCCCAACTGTATCCCATTTATTTTGTATGGTGTTAGACCATTGGTACGACCAAAATGCATGACTTTACATTTGTCAACATTGAATTTCATCTGCCATGTATGTGCCCATATAGCCATCCTATCCAGATCCTGTTGCAATATAACACTATCTTCCTTAGAGTTGATGATTCTGCACAATTTTGTATCATCTGCAAAAATAGCAACATTGCTCACTACTGTATCCACTAGGTCATTAATAAATAAATTGAAGAGCACTGGACCCAGTACAGACCCCTGTGGGACCCCACTGCTAACAGTCTCCCATTTTGAGTATGATCCATTGACCACAACTCTTTGTTTTCTGTCCATTAGCCAGTTCCCTATCCAAGCACACAGACTCTTCCCCAGTCCTTGCATCCTCATCTTTTGCACCAGACTTTTGTGGGGAACAGTGTCGAAGGAACCTCATAAAAGCTGAGCATGTTAGTCAAACAGGACCTGTCTTTAGTAAACCCATGTTGATGCTGAGAAATAAGATTATTTTCTACTATGAAGAAATGTATAGTATCTCTTAGTAACCCCTCAAATAGTTTGCATACAACTGATGTTAAGTTTACAGGTCTATAATTTCCAGGATTTAATTTTTTTGCCCTTCTTAAATAATGGGAAAACGTGGGCTGTATGCCAATCCACTGGGACTCTGCCAGTTGAAAGAGGGTCACAAAAGATAAGATAAAGGGGTTTATCTATAACTGAACTTAATTCCCTTAGGACCCGAGGATGCATGCCATCCAGGCCAGGTGCCTTGTCTATTTTTAATTTATTTAGTCTTGCCATCACTTCTTCCTGCGTTAAGTATTTAATATTACAGTTAGAAGATTGAGACTCTTCTGCCTCTCTAATTTCCAACAGTGCTGTTTCCTTTGTGAAGACAGAAGCAAAGAAAGCATTTAATAACTCTGCCTTACCTTGGTCATCCACAATTGGGTTCCCATCCTCATCCTTTAGGAGTCCTATACAGTCAACCTTTCTTTTTTTTAGAGTTGATGTACTTGTAAAACTTTTTTGGGTTAGATTTGATATCCCTAGCGATTTGATTTTCAGCTTCGATCATTGCCAGCCTAATTTCCTTTTTACAATTTTTATTGCACTCCTTATAATTGCTTAGTGCAGTGGTGTAGCTAAGGAGCTGTGGGCCCCGATGCAAGTTTTACATGGGGCCCCCCAAGCACTCTATACATAACAATTGATACGGCATGCCAAAACCTGCCAATGGCAACTACAGTGTCAGGGGTGCAAGAAGAGGCTGGGAAACAGTTTGTTAGTGATTACTACTATTCACAGCATCTATAGAAAATGATTATTATCAGCACAGGACCAATAGAGAAGTAATAATGCAGATGAGGGAGAGCCCTTCGGGGCCCCTCTGGCCCAAGGGCCCCGATGCGGTCGCTACCTCTGCACCCCCTATTGCTACGCCCCTGGCTTAGTGCAGCCTTGGTCCCCTCCTGTTTTAGGACCTTATAGGCATTCTTTTTCCTCTTCATTTTATCTTTAACCTTTCTATTCATCCATAGAGGCCTTTTTTTATTTCTCGATATGTTGTTTCCATATGGGGTATACATACTACAATATTGATTGAGTATAAGTTTAAAAGCTTGCCATTTCCCTTCAGTGTCCTCCCCTTGTAGTACATTATCCCAGTTCACCAAACTTAGTGCCTGCCTAATTTGATTGAACTTTGCTTTTCTAAAATTCATAGTTTTAGTGGTCCCTGTGCCCCGTGGCCTATCAGTCACCAGATCAAACGTTATGTTGTGATCACTATTTCCCAAATGTTCTTGAACCTGCACATTTGATACATTATCTGGTCTATTAAAAATGATCAGATCTAGTAACGCATTCCCCCTACTTGGTTCCGTTACCATTTGAGTCAAGTAATTGTCCTGTAGTGCTGCCAGAAATCTGCTGCTTTTACCAGAATGGGTAGCCTCAATACTCCAGTCAATGTCTGGAAAGTTGAAGTCGCCCATAATTATGACCTCCTTTTTACTTGCAGCTTTTTCAATCTGCTGTAGTAATCGCAGTTCTGAAGCTTCATTAATATGAGGTGGCCTGTAGCATACCCCAATAAGAAATTGGCAACTTTTTTCCACCATGAATATTTACCCAAACAGACTCCACATCTTCGCAATCTTCCTCCATCTCATCATTGAGGACAGCTGTAAAAGAATTCTTAACAAAGAGACAAACCCCTCCACCTTTTTTCCCTGTTCTATCCTTCCTAAACACATTGTATCCTTGTAAATTAGCTATCCAGTCATGGCTTTCATCCATCCATGTCTCGGTTATTCCCACAATGTCATAGCCTTTGTCATTCAGAATGAACTCTAATTCCTCTATTTTATTTGCAAGGCTCCGGGCATTGGTTACCATGTACTTTATATTTTTACCACCACATTTACAAATTTTGTTTACATGAAATGGGCTACTTGAAGTTTTACCAACCTCCTTGGTGATATTAACTTCCTGTTTGTGGCACATTAGTATATGTGAGGGGGGAAACTTTTCAAGATGGGTGGTGACCACGGCGGCCATTTTGAAGTCGGCCATTTTGAATCCAACTTTTGTTTTTTCAATAGGAAGAGGGTCATGTGAAACATCAAACTTATTGGGAATTTCACAAGAAAAACAATGGTGTGCTTGGTTTTAACGTAACTTTATTCTTTCATGAGTTATTTACAAGTTTCTCTTTGTTTACAGCCATTGACATGTCGCCGAGATTAACACATGAGGAGCGGATAGAAATTTGATGTCTGGTGAACGCAGTAACCGGGTCATTGCAGCAAATTTCAATGCAAGACACCCTACGAGACCACCCATCTCCCATGCTACAGTTAGCAAACTGCTTGGCTAAGTTTCGTCAAACTGGTTCAGTGTTGGATTTGCCAAAATGTGGACGCATGAAATCTGTCACTAACGAAGAAACATCAGTGGCTGTCACATAGTGAAATTTATCACATAGTGAAATTTTTACTGCTGACATGTGATGTCACTGGAAGTAGATGCTGCTCGCTTTTTTGGCATCAGTTATTTCCCACAATGCAACAAGGCTCCCACAGTGTGATGTCAGGACCTCAGAGCCGTGAGGCACTGACATCACACTGTGGGAGGGGTTTCACCACAAAATCAGCCATAGAGAGCCCCTGATGATCCGTTTGAGAAAAGGACTAGATTTCTCGTGGGAAAGGGGGTATCAAATACGGATTGGGATAAAGTTCAATTCTTGGTTACGGTTTCTCTTCAAGGACTGCCTGCAGGTAGGATGCAGCTGTAGCGGGATTCTGCAGTGGCCTGTAGAAAAATCTGCTACATGATATAACTGCACCCAGAGGCTAGTTTTACAGTAAAAAGTTAGCATCTTTCAGTTTTTCTATGTTGGGGAAATGCCAGTTAAGCATCAAAAGAAATCGCAATTGATTTCTTTATCTAACCTTCAGTGTTTGGACCAAGGGGCACCTGCTAAACACTGCTTGTACGATTGTTGACTGCTCTGTACAGGCACAGTAATAAACTTGCACCAGTGCATGGTTAGACCACTCTTGGGTGCATGATGATTGCCAGCACGTGCATTGCAATTAATGGGTGTCTGCTAATAGAAATTTGTGTACCACCAGGCAGGAATTTGAGTTTTTCACACCTGCAACACCTGCTCAGTGCTGCACATTGGTGATATGCAGATGTGTGCAGTTGATCTCAGATGTTTGGTAGTTTAGCACTTCCCAACTGCCAATGTGATCCTAACTATGGGGAGGTGAATGGAGGCATTCAGACAGCCTGCTCCCAGTGTTTGTATGCTTCAGGATGATAGGACTAGCATTATAGGCTGCTATGGCTTGCCATATGTTTGCAAACATGTGCATCCATGCTTTTGATTAATTTTTGAGCAAGGTTTTCCTGCAGATAAGGTGTACTTTTGACTTTGGGCATGTTTTTGGATTTTAAAAAAGTGTAATCCGTGTTGCATGATTCCAGACTGGCAGCACGTTAATGTCCCCAGCACCCAAAAATAAAATACCATTTGATACCATCACCAACAGATTGCACAAAGCATTCCTTGGCCTGTGGTTTTCTGGCTGGAGAGGAGGTCTGAAGTGCATATGTTACGCAAGACAGAAGTCAAATGCCCAAATTATTTACGAGCCAAGATTGCTAAGCATTTTTTTTACACTCCCTTTGAGAAGCTCTATAGAAAAACATAGACAGGTAAACATTTGGTCAATATTTCTGGCACATTTTATCATCTGCCAGTAATCTATGGACACCCGTATATTTGGTAAACTTTAAATCAGTTTTTAGCAGTTTGTCAAATAAAATGGTGATTAGGTATGGTGGTAAAATTTTGTTGGGAGGAGAATGGAGGGGTAGTGAGGGTCTAACACACACATAGCTGTGTACTGCATGGAGCTGTAGATCATCATGGGGGAAGTTGTTAAATTGATTTTGGCTCAGATATCAAGAAATTCATATAGAGCATGAGTAGAGCAAGGTGGTAAATCTATCACAGATTTCCTCAAAATGTGAGGAATGTGTTCAAATCTTCCTCCTTTGGGAGTGTTCCAGAGTGTTTCTGAAGATGGGCAGCTCTGTACCCCACATGTGGGAGTGTACACTCGCATGTGCACAGTACAGAGCCACTTGTCTTCAATAGTACTCAAAAACCTGAGTACTTACAATGCCGGCCCATGGAGAGCTGAAAAATACTCGACCTGTAGGTCGAACACTTTCTGCACTAGATCTACATTTGCATTTACCACTAAGCTTTTATGAAGTGGAAAATACAAATGTAGATCTTGGGGAAGCAGTAGACATTGTATACTTTAACTTTGCAAAGGCACTTTTCCCCACAATAGCCTGGTGAAAAAGCTGAGGATGCAGGGGCCAGGGGAAAATGTATGTATGAGGATAAAGAACTGGTTAAGGGACAGAAGGCAAAAAAGGGTGGTAAACGGATCATATTTGAAAGAGGCTACTCTGAGGGGATTCTGAGGAGGGCATTTAAGAGGGCGGATGCAAGTAGCCGCACATCCCTCCTCTCAAACAAATATCGGGAGACACGGGGCGGTGGGAACGTTGTGCGCTTTTGTACGAGATTCTCAGCCCAACACCAACAAATCAGCCATATAATTAAGAAACATTGGCATATTCTTACCAATGACGTTAAGCTCAGCAGATATGTCCCAGAAAGACCACTTTTCTCGTTCCGACGGTCACCCTCTCTTAGAGATAGTTTGGTCAGTAGCCATTTTGTCAACCCTTCAACTACATCTAGACATTGTAAGGTATTGGGGACGTACACATGTGGTGGTTGCACCATGTGTAGGTACGTGCATGTGGGTCGCGATGTCAGGCTACCGGACGGTAGAGATTGGACGCTTGCTCATTATGTAAACTGTAATACCATGCTCAGTGTTCTCCCCAGAGCCTATTAGCCGGGCGGAGCGCCCACCTGGGTCTCTGTTCCCGCCCGGCTGCTGTGATTAGGCTCTAAAGGATCAGGATAAGGATCTAAAGCATTCCTCTGCACGGAGTTTTGAATCATTCCTCTGCAGTTTTGAATCATTCCTCTGCGCAGAGTTTCGATTCATTCCTCTGTACGGAGTTTTGAATCACTAGCCCTCCTCCTCCTAGAATCTCCGCCCTCCTCCTCTTCCTCCTCAGCTCCTTCCTATCAGCAGCGTGGAGGGGCGGGGAAAGCTCCTAGCACAGAGCAGAGATGAGTCAGACCGCGGGAGCTTTCAGCTGCAGTCCAGACTTCAGGCACAGAATAGAATCTGCAGCTCGATTGCTTTCCTTTTGGTGAGTCATCTGATCTCCCCAGCTACTACAGTGCACAGACACTCTCCTTTCCCTGCAATGTCCAGAAACCTCAAATACTGGCTAATCAACACATTTCCTTTTTTCTACTGATAATACAGATAACAAGCTGTTTACAGGATCTGTAACCTGAACCTGGTGCTGCATTCACTCTGCCTCCTGTGTTCCTGCACTTCATCACAAACTGACCCCCAAGTGTTCAGTCAAATCACTGAGATATCCAGCTTCCAGTATGGGCAAATGAATGGCAAAACGTTCAGTACAGCATGTTTAACTTATCTTTGCTCAGCAGTTACAGTTTTAGGTTGAACAGAAGATTTACAGCCATCCAGTTCAGCCAGAATACTAAATCATTGTAGCATGGTTTTTACAGTCTTCTCTGGAGTTCTCACCATGATCGTCACCTGCCTGTGTGATTTTAGTCAGCACTCCTATACAGCAGCAGGAGTCACATACATTGCATGCTGGGAGTGGTTAATGATGTCTGGTCATATATGTGATGATGGGGGCTATGGCACTAAGGCCCCTTTCACACTGGGGTGCTTTTCAGGGAATGTCCAGAGCTTTACCGAATGCCAGCAAACAGAGGTACTATGACAAAGTTGCCCTGTGGTAGCATTTACACTACAGTTGCAATTTGTATGAAAATATCATACATATACAGCATTTTGGAAGCGCTCGCAATGTGATTTTTTTTTTCTCAAACAAGTTATTCCCCCCCTTTCCCCCAAACCAGCACGATCTAGAAATCTCCCCATCTAGTGTGACCCTCCCTCTCCAGCAGCACCCAGCGTGACCTTACTTCCCCACCCGGCTACTTTTTCGTGCCACCCGGCTACAAAATATTTCTGGGGAGAACACTGATGCTGGTAGTTTACCTATTGTTATGCCCATGTGGTGCATTTTACATAGGTAAAACCAAACGGGAGTTGCGTGCCAGGATCTCTGACCATGTAACTAATATAAGGAGTAAAAATACGTCGAGTTTTACCCCGGTGGCCAGGCATTTCAAAACCATGCATGCAGGGGACCCTGCCAGAATGCGTTTCATTGGTCTGGACCGCATTCATGCTTCTCAGAGAGGGGGGGACATGGATAGACTGTTATTACAGCGTGAATCAAGGTGGATCTTTGACCTGGAGGCAACCCTGCCTCCGGGATTAAATGAGAACACCAGTTATGCTTCCTTTTTACCTGTCTGATGCCCCTTTTATGGGACCCTTTCTGCATATGTGTCTTTTGCTGCACTCGCTCTGCCTCGGGTGACCGAGTGGGGTGTCCCCCACTATATACATCGCTGAACGCTATAGGCCATAATGTTAATTTTTTTCTGTCTTTGAGGGTGCTTTTTGCATCGGCACTTTTGGGGGGACTATCTCTTTGTTTGTCCCCTGTGCGTTATATGTCATGACTAATCTGTTGTTTGCCACCAACTATCTTTGTAATCACTGACCGAGCTTTAAGTTCATTGGCCGTATCCAGGCATTAGGATTTTTCTAACTATATGATTACTGTATACCTGTGGGGCCCTTGTCTCCCCTTTCCGGTCCGGCTCGTTGCGTGGCCCAGCATCGCCCGCCCCCTTTGGTGGTGCCGCCTGGTGCGGCTGGGGCCTGGTGGACTCCGTGCCTGGGGGACGTATGGAGCCGCTTTGGCCCGACTGTTCTCTTGCGCGGAGTCCATCCGCCCTGCCCGCCCCGTATGCAGCGTTCAGGCTGGTGGGCGCGCCGGCTGGTTGCCATGGCGGCCTGCCGCCGCGTCTGCCTGCCCCGCCCTTCTGCCCGGCATCAGCTGCCTGTGGGGGCGGGCGTGGCCGGCCCAATTGTGACGTCGGTCCGGCGGGGAGTTAAGATCCCCGCATAGAGGATTAGGGTAGTGACGTATACCTCCAGTGGAAGCCGGAAGTCCGGCGAAACCGGTCGAGGACGCATGTGCTGCGTCCCGACCTCCATCGTCCTCCCACACGTGGACCTGGCCTCATCCCTATGCAGTCTCCGGACTCCTGAGGGTTACCAGCACCTCGTCTGAGCCTGGAAAGCATCCCATTGTTGCCCGGACATGGACACTTTCTGGAGCATGTAAGCCTACTTATGAAACAGCTATTATATTGCTATGTGCTTGCCGGCTGGCTGTTATCCTTTGTGCATCAAGCATATGTTTATCATCTCAAGGGCTGCAATGCTGTCCCTGGACATGTGCTGATACGGAGTCTCTGCTCACTAACTTTGCTATTGCATGGCAACTGCATACATGTGCTCTGTTTGTCTTTGGCTGCTGCTCAAATCAGGCCACTTGGCACAGACATTAACACAATTGATGTATGATCACTAGACTGGTGATGTCGGTGCTGTTTACATGCTTGGATGCTTTCTCTCCTTTGTGACTGGCCTGAGGATTGCAGGACCTGAACCTGTACAAAGTGCCTCCACTTGGATAACCCTATGGACTTATTATAATCTTCTGATCTACAATTTGCATATGCTGAACTTCAGCTTCTAACTAATGATCTGATCATACAGCTGGACTTATTATCTATAGGGGCCAGATTGGCTCCTTCTTTGACACCATTAGTGGAGGTATAAGAGTGGGACCTGCTGTGGGGGTGGGGGTCTGGGTTCTCTGGGGGGATTGTGGAGGGTGCGGGGTGGGCACATTTTTAATTGTGTGTTTTTATGCTATAATTTTTTGATTAATAAAATATTCTTCTTTTTGATACTGCAATTATATTTTGTGTGTGATTTGTGTCCAATCGGGTCATACCCACTTTTTTCTTATCTCACTGTTTTCTACTGGATCATATTTGAAATGGGGAGCTTTTGACAGTGGGGTTCTGCAAGAGTCTGTACTGGCTCCAATTCTTTGCAGTGTGTTTATTGGTTAGCTGGTGGATCAAATACAAAATAATGTATGGCATCTTCACAGATGATACAAAATTATGTAGAATTATGAACACTTAGCAGGATAGGGATGCACTGTTGAAAAATTTTGACAAAATGACTATATGGACAGGCAAATCTTTATCCTTAGTCTAAAGGCGCATACACATGCCGGATTACTGCAAATGACGGGGCGACCGTTCTGCCGACAGTTTGTGTTTTTCCGGTCTGTCGGCAGGCTGATAAGACTGGTTTTGACAGATCCGCTCGGCGTAATTTCCTCCTTTACTCTGTCCGTGTATGCTTTGCTCACCCTCCTCCCAGTCTTCAGACACTCCCACCCAGCTCTGCAGTAGAAAGTGTATTGTCTCAGCATGAGAAATATTGGCCAATCAGAGAGGAACAGAGGGAGTGGCAAGGGAAAACAGGGGGGAAAGAGGCTTCAGCCAATCAGGATGCATTAGTTAAGTCTAAGGGGAAAGTAAAGACGCAAAAAAAAAAAGACAACCCAGCATGCCTTGCAACTTCCTTTGTGTGGCAGATGTACCAAATAAGAGCCAGGGAACAATGAGAGCCAGGGAAACTGGGGAATGATCTTTTATGCAGAATATAAATAAGAGTGTTTTTTAACCATTGGATTACCTGGTTAGCATCCTTATTACTTGTTTACCAGATAAAAATAAAGAATTGATTTTTGATTTTATGCCTGACAGTTACGCTTTAAAGAAGAACTCTAGTAGCAAGGGGAAAAGATTAAATCAATACATTGTGAAGTGAGAAATGAGTTTCTAAGCAGTTTGAAACAGCTGTTATTTACCACAATGCAAAAAGGTTAACAGAAAGGAAACTTTCATGACTATGGTCATGACAACAGTGTGGGAGGGGTTTCACCACAATATCAGCCATACAGACCCCCCTGATGATCTATTAGAGAAAAGGTAAAGATTTCTCATGAGAAAAGGGGGTATCGGCTACTGATTGGGAAGAAGTTCAATCCAAGGTTAAAGTTCTTTAAAGGAATTCTGTAGGAGGGTCAGGGGAAAATGAGTTGAACTTACCCGAGGCTTCTAATGGTCCCCC
The DNA here is from genome assembly GCF_040937935.1 of Hyperolius riggenbachi. Taxonomy (NCBI): domain Eukaryota; kingdom Metazoa; phylum Chordata; class Amphibia; order Anura; family Hyperoliidae; genus Hyperolius; species Hyperolius riggenbachi. The sequence goes on from NC_090655.1 coordinate 60,438,980, forward strand.
GCAGACATCCTGTGCCCGCGCAGCCACTCACTGATGCTCCGGCCCCGCTTCCGGGTCACTTCTGGAATTTCAGACTTTCAAGTCTGAAAACCTCAGCGCCTGCGTTGCCGTGTCCTCGCTCCCTCTGATGTCACCAGGAGTGTATTGAGCAGTCCCAGTATGGACTGTGCCAGCGCAGTATGCTCCTGGTGACATCAGCAGGAGAGAGGACACGGCAACGCAGGCACAGTGGTTTTCAGACTTTACAGTCTGAAATTCCAGAAGTGAACTGGAGGCGGGGCTGAAGCATCGGTGAGTGGCTGCGCGGGCACAGGATGTCTGCAGGGGACCATTAGAAGCCTCGGGTAAGTTCAACTCATTTTTCCACGACCCCCCTACAGTATTCCTTTAAGTCTACTATGTGTGAAGAGAGTAGTACTGGCAACTACTTACGACCAAGCAGCTATGGCTATATAAGTGCTAATAGTTGTAATAAAATAATTTCTGTCAAGGTGCACCTATATCTGGTTTCACAAATATATTTTATGACATGAGGGAAGGGGGGGGGGGGGGGGAACTAAATGTTAGTTAAAGTCCGACCTGTTGCATAAATCATACTCTACAGTGTTTGCAATAGGACTTCGGTAAGTTATAAATGCTTCTATAATTCATGTACATCAGCAGAAAGTGTCAGCTAGATTTATTGCTGGTACCTAGGAGTCTTAAATATAGTTACCTTTATTTTAAGATCTATATGGCAGAGCTTCAAGCAATAGTTGAGCCATGGAGTCTATTAATCTCTGACCATTGCATGTTGAAATGACTGTATTGTCAGCTCTGCCTGTTTAATAATCCACACTTTAGCACCTAAAAGTAAACTCAGCCTTGCTGTATCATAGCTACCTGTTCGTGCTCATGAGAGCAGCTTGCCTGCCCACACAGACACTGATAGCGTCTCCATCTGACCATCAGCTCATGACTAGAAAGCGACAGAGCTGGAGGTATTCCCAGGACATTTTCTGCGCCACAAATATTCATTAACCACAAGTGGATCATATGCCCTTTGCTACCTGAAGAAATTAAGACCACAAGGCCTCTTCACAACCAGAAACCATACATAGATTCATTTTGAGACACAGACTATATGCCGTCTGGGCTCTGTGAATCAATAATGCCAAGAGAAGTCATGCACAGTAATTTATACATACAGCTAACATGTAAAATAAACTGTGCAAAGCAAAACTACACGGCAAGGTCAGTGCAGGGCAATTTCCTTACACAAGAGCTATGCAAACCAGTGTCAACTATATATCAAATTTGACTGCTCCAGATGAAATAACATAGGCCAGGACACAAGTCAACGGATCATTTTCATCAATGGGTACAGTTCTTTTTATAGGCCCTAAATGCTTAAGTTCATGCAATACCATCTCTTAATGACTGCTGGTTTAACACGGCAAATTGTTGATTTATTATTAGATTAAAGGGCATGTTAGAAGCTGTGATAAAGGCTTGCGGGATTAAATGAAGGGATCATAGAGAGAAAAGACTTAATGTTTATTTTCTAGACACTGTGCTCAGTCACAATGCATGATAAGGAGGGACTCCACCCACATACTAAAATCTATGCAACATAAGCCATCACTACACGAGTCATTTTTTCTAAATTCAATTCTATTCAATGTTTTATCTTCAGCCTGCAGCTGTTATGATCTTCTAGTAAACTTGCTAGAAACCGTGGGATAAGAATATGGCTTGTGGTAAAAGTTTTCCCAGAATTCTCCTCTCTGTGCCTTTGGTTCAAAAGTCTCCACCAAAGAGTAACTAAAATGTCACACATCTGATAAATGTCCAACAGGTTTTTTTTTTTCTTACGCGAATACATCGACTAAGAGGAGTGATCGTACAGATTTGTGAATGGAGTAATCCGTCTCATCTCAGCAGCAGATGTCAGCAACTGCAGGTTGCTGCTGCAGTGAACACATGTAGACTTCCAGAGCAGTTACCAGAAAGAAAATCGGCATATCTGTACAATGCAGCTTGATACTGCACTTATAAAATATCTAATGTATGCTTTTTTTATGCCTTAGAGAAAGTGGAGAAACTTTCCCTAAAATCCCTCTCTTTGGTTCTAATTATTGTCTGCACTCAAAGCAAGGAATGAGTTCAGAAGTCTAGATTTAGTTATGCATTATAAACCGCAAAAATAACCCATCCTCAAATCACAAAACATCAGAAAACTGAAGGCAAAATGTATTTAAAGGGAGTCCACTAAATGTTCAATATAGAGCCCTGGGATTGTACAGGAAATAATGTGAATGAATGTGTGTGAAGATATTGTCAGGCTGTGGGTTTGAGGTGAAAATAAACAAATGAAATAAACAATAATGTTTGTCATCCTTCTCCTAAAAACTCTCCTAAAAAAAGACTTTTTAAAATATTCCACAGTTTTATTTTAAATTTAAATCTGCTTTTTAAGTTTTCACTGTTTTATTGTTTTTGCTCAATGACACATTTATCGAAGTATGCCAGAGCTAAAATCTATGAACTATTGACCTTTTATCTCTTTCCTGCTCTCAGAAGCCATTTTCTGCTAGGAAAGTGTTTTATAGTTGCAATTTCTTATCAGTGTGGGTCACACTGTAGTCTGACCCAGCCCCGACTGACAGGAACTGCCACTTACATACCTGATGTTTAACTCTTTCAGGTAGCGAAAGAAAAAAAGGAACACAGCATAGTTATTCGTGTGCTAGGCACTGTACATACACATGTCTATCTCATCATCAGAGGCGGCCTAAGAGTATGCGGGGCCTGGGGCGAGAGTCACATGTGGGGCCTAGAGACAGAAAAGCGCTATAGAAATGTTATTGTATTGTATTGTATATGCTATGGATACACACACACACACACACACACACACACACACACACACACACACGCTGTGGAAACACACACACACACTGTGGAAACACACACTCTGTATAGGTTAGATAGGTAGGTGCCCCGCAGTATAGATTAGATAGGTAGGTGCCCCGCAGTATAGATTAGATAGGTAGGTGCTCCACAGTACAGATTAGAAAGGTAGGTGCTCCGCAATATAGATTAGATAGGTTCGTGCAGTACAGATTAGATAGGTAGGTGCTCTGCAGTATAGATTAGATAGGTGCCTGAAGTATAGATTATAGGTGCCTGCAGTACAGATTAGATAGGTTCCTGCAGTACAGATTAGAAAGGTAGGTGCTCTGCAGTATAGATTAGATAGGTGTCTGCAGTATAGATTAGATAGGTGCCTGCAGTATAGATTAGATAGGTGCCCCGCAGTATAGATTGAAAAGGTAGGTGCCCCACAGTATAGATTAGATAGGTGCCCCACAGTATAGATTAGATAGGTTCATGCAGTACAGATTAGAAAGGTAGGTGCTCTGCAGTATAGATTAGATAGGTGTCTGCAGTATAGATTAGATAGGTGTCTGCAGTATAGATTAGATAGGTGCCTGCAGTATAGATTAGATAGGTGCCCCGCAGTGTAGATTGAAAAGGTAGGTGCCCCACAGTATAGATTAGATAGGTGCCTGCAGTACAGATTAGATAGGTGCCCCACAGTATAGATTAGATAGGTGCCCCACAGTATAGATTAGATAGGTTCCTGCAGTACAGATTAGAAAGGTAGGTGCTCTGCAGTATAGATTAGATAGGTGCCCCGCAGTATAGATTAGATAGGTGCCCCGCAGTGTAGATTAGATAGGTGCCTGCAGTATAGATTAGATAGGTGCCCCGCAGTATAGATTAGATAGGTGCCCTGAAGTATAGATTAGATAGGTAGCTGCCCTGCAGTATAGATTAGATAGATAGGTGCCCTGCAGTATAGATTAGATAAGATAGGTGCCCTGAAGTATAGATTAGATGGGTAGGTGCCCTGCAGTATAGATTAGATAGATAGGTTCCCTGCAGTATAGATTAGATAGATAGGTGCCCTGAAGTATAGATTAGATAGGTAGATGCCCTGCGGTACAGGTTAGTTAGGTAGGTTCCTTGAGTAAAGGTTAGATTGGCAAGTGGCTGCAGGGGTGAGGAGAGCAGGCATTGAAGTTAAAATTCACATTTCTTCTGCCGATCATCACAGCTTCCATCTCCTTCCTGTCCCGGCATCGGAGTATTGGTAATAGCGCCCCCTGTGGTGACATGCGGTCACGTCATCACAGGGGGCGCTGTTACCAATACGTCAGATGCTGGGAGAGGAGGAGATGGAAGCTGCGATGATCAGCGGAAGAAATTTGAGTTTTAACAACTATGCCTGCTCTCCCCACCGCCGCAGAGTGCGGGGCCTCTTCAGGCGCGGGGCCTGGGGCGAGTGCCCCACTTGCCACCCCCAAAGGCAGGCTCTGCTCATCATGTCACCTTGTGTATCCTTTAAGAAGTCAAGCTTATAAAAAATGAGAAACTTTATTAAAAACCATAGATAAAAGGGGGTCAAGTAGTATTGCGCCTATGTAGGTGTGCTGCTAGTTCTGTTGAAAGGGATCCCACTTCCTTAGATAACTCCAAAATACATTATATTAATAACAGACTGCGCTGAAATACTGGTAATGCTGAAACCTTTATTAGGTAAGGTGCTAGTATTAATCAGGGATGGTTTCCCTCAGTTAAAAGTCCATAAAAACAAATTGATAACGCATAAAAAATAATAATAGGGTACTATTGCTGGTTAAAATGTGGATTAATTGCCTTCCGTGAGCAGTATTGTCTCACATTAGATATGTCACATTGGATGAAAGACTCTTTGGCCAGAAGGTGTTTGGGCTCCAACTACGTGATAAAACTCGATGTGGAGTAAAGTGTCTATTGCTTCTTAGTTGCCTTGATATATTGCAAATGGTGAGTAAACAAATCAGTTCGTAATAAGTACTTCTCACCCGTCCTGGTCTGCTTGTTAGAGTAGAGATGCTGTGGTGGAGAGCCGCTCTATCTCACCCGCCCCGGCCGGCGGCGAGGTGAGAGAGACTGGACAGTTGATACTGTCGGGCTGGTTAGCCCGGCTCCCTGGGGTTCCGGAGGTTTTGCGGGCTGACGCGCCTGTACGCAGATGGGACTTCCGTATTTCCAGATGGTAGCGGCGGCTGCGCAGCTTCAGCACGTCTCCTTCCCCTCTGGTGTGACGTCACAGTTGCAACCACGGCTGACGTTTCGGGAGGAAGGCCTCCCTTTCTCAAAGCTAGGTTGCGGAGGGGGATCGGAGACCTGCTTTTAAACCTTCACCCATGTGGCTTTCTTAGTCAAATGCATATAAATCCAAATCTTTATTCAGTCCATGTGGGACCAAAGAATCAAGGTTATAGATCCACATAGTTTCTCTTCGTGACATTTCTGATATATAATCTCCACCTCTCCATGATTTGTTTACTTGTTCTACTGCACAGTATCTAGTTCCCTTAAAGGAACAGCCATGTTCACTCTTATAGTGTGCTGAAAGGGGATGTTATTTGATTCCTTTTATGATATTAGTGCAATGCTCACTCAGTCTTTCTTTCAGAGCACGCTTTGTTCTTCCCACATACTGGTTTTCACAGGGGCATATTAACACATATATGACTCCCTTGGTGTCGCAATTTGTGACATGAGGAAGCAGCTGTCCTGCAGGATAGATTTGAACGGAAAGGGTATGCAGAGGAATTAATTTTAAAGGCCAAAGAAAAAGCAAAAAATTCAGAGAGGCAGAAACTTTTACAAGAGAGTGGTAAACAAACTGAGCATGTGGATCAACAACCTAATTTAATCATGAAGTATTCCTCACAAGCTCCAAAGGTCAGGAATATAGTGGGCAAATATTGGAAGCTGTTGAGGAAAGACCCCTTACTCACATCTATCCTGCCGGAGAATCCCACTATGATTTTTAGAAAATCAAGAAACTTGGGGAACATTTTGGCCCCCACTATGAAATCAAATAACCCCCCAAAAATTGGGGGGTATTTTAAAAAAATGTGGGTTCTGCAGGGCTTGCCGTGAGTCCAATTTACCCATTGAAAGGATTTATAATATTTCTTCCAGCAAAGAAACGTTCAAAATTAAAAAATGTCACAAATTGCGACACCAAGGGAGTCATATATGTGTTAATATGCCCCTGTCAAAAACAGTATGTGGGAAGAACAAAGCGTGCTCTGAAAGAAAGACTGAGTGAGCATTGCACTAATATCATAAAAGGAATCAAAAAACATCCCCTTTCAGCACACTATAAGAGTGAACATGGCTGTTCCTTTAAGGGAACTAGATACTGTGCAGTAGAACAAGTAAACAAATCATGGAGAGGTGGAGATTATATATCAGAAATGTCACGAAGAGAAACTATGTGGATCTATAACCTTGATTCTTTGGTCCCACATGGACTGAATAAATATTTGGATTTATATGCATTTGACTAAGAAAGCCACATGGGTGAAGGTTTAAAAGCAGGTCTCCGATCCCCCTCCGCAACCTAGCTTTGAGAAAGGGAGGCGTTCCTCCCGAAACGTCAGCCGTGGTTGCAACTGTGACGTCACACCAGAGGGGAAGGAGACGTGCTGAAGCTGCGCAGCCGCCGCTACCATCTGGAAATACGGAAGTCCCATCTGCGTACAGGCGCGTCAGCCCGCAAAACCTCCGGAACCCCAGGGAGCCGGCTAACCAGCCCGACAGTATCAACTGTCCAGTCTCTCTCACCTCGCCGCCGGTCGGGGCGGGTGAGATCGAGCGGCTCTCCACCACAGCATCTCTACTCTAACAAGCAGACCAGGACGGGTGAGAAGTACTTATTACGAACTGATTTGTTTACTCACCATTTGCAATGTATCAAGGCAACTAAGAATCAATAGACACTTTACTCCACATCGAGTTTTATCACGTAGTTGGAGCCCAAACACCTTCTGGCCAAAGAGTCATTCATCCAATGTGACATATCTAATGTGGGACAATACTGCTCACGGAAGGCAATTAATCCACATTTTAACCAGCAATAGTACCCTATTATTCTTTTTTATGCCTTATCAATTTGTTTTTATGGACTTTTAACTGAGGGAAACCATCCCTGATTAATACTAGCACCTTACCTAATAAAGGTTTCAGCATTACCAGTATTTCAGCGCAGTCTGTTATTAATATAATTTATTAAAAACCAATTTACAGGGTAAAGCAGATGCAAGATTTTTTGGACTATTTTTTCATAACAATGGTTGTCATGGTATCGTTACACTTTGTTTAATGAAAATTCATCAAACATGTAACGACCGCGGACTACCCACGGCTATTGTTCATTTTTTTTTTTTTATTACCATCATGACGGATCATGCCATGAGCAATCATTAAGCTTTTATTGACTTAAGTAAAAATTTGAGCTATCGCGAAAACAATAATTCCTGTTCTGTTGTTCGTTTTCCGGTTCTGAGATTTTGAAAGATGGATTGGGGAACAGCGTTGATCGGCACAGATTCCCTGATCCATCTTTCCGCGGGTACTTGGCTTTAGACTGAAATATTTTTCAATGCAATGGAGTAAGTATGTTTCATTTGGTATGCATTATTTCCCCACTGGAGGTATTTTTACCGACAGCCAAATAGTACTTTTTTTTATATTAATTCAGAGTAATTGTTTTTTTTTTTTTACCTCATGCTTTATTTTAATGACTGCTGTTATTTTAAGGATTAGTTTGGTATTTCATTTTGTTATTTTAAGGATTCACATGGTAGTTAAGTTATTTTAAGGACCCCAATTTAAGACTCGTCAGGAAGTTCATTTCTTATTTTAAGGATTCATGCTTTCTTAACCACTTGAGGACCTAGGGCTTTCTACCACTTAAGGACCGGCCAGTTTTTTTCCATTCAGACCACTGCAGCTTTCACGGTTTATTGCTCGCTCATACAACCTACCACCTAAATGAATTTTGGCTCCTTTTCTTGTCACTAATAAAGCTTTCTTTTGGTGCTATTTGATTGCTCCTGCGATTTTTACTTTTTATTATATTCATCAAAAAAGACATGAACTTTGGCAAAAAAATGATTTTTTTAACTTTCTGTGCTGACATTTTTCAAATAAAGTAAAATTTCTGTATACATGCAGCGCGAAAAATGTGGACAAACAGGTTTTGGATAAAAAAAACCCCATTCAGTGTATATTTATTGGTTTGGGTAAAAGTTATGGCGTTTACAAACTATGGTGCAAAAAGTGAATTTTCCCATTTTCAAGCATCTATGACTTTTCTGACCCCCTGTCATGTTTCATGAGGGGCTAGAATTCCAGGATAGTATAAATACCCCCCAAATGACCCCATTTTGGAAAGAAGACATCCCAAAGTATTCACTGAGAGGCATAATGAGTTCATACAAGATATTATTTTTTGTCACAAGTAAGCGGAAATTGACACTTTGTGACAAAAAAAAAAAAAGTTTCCATTTCTTCTAACTTGCGACAAAAAAAAAATGAAATCTGCCACGGACTCACCATGCCCCTCTCTGAATACCTTGAAGGGTCTACTTTCCAAAATGGGTCATTTGTGGGGTGTGTTTACTGTCCTGACATTTTGGGGGGTGCTAAATTGTAAGCACCCCTGTAAAGCCTAAAGGTGCTCATTGGACTTTGGACCCCTTAGCGCAGTTAGGCTGCAAAAAAGTGCCACACATGTGGTATTGCCATACTCAGGAGAAGTAGTATAATGTGTTTTGGGGTGTATTTTTACACATACCCATGCTGGGTGGGAGAAATATCTCTGTAAATGACAATTTTTTAATTTTTTTTACACACAATTGTCCATTTACAGAGATCTTTCTCCCACTCAGCATGGGTATGTGTAAAAATACACCCAAAAACACATTATACTACTTCTCCTGAGTACGGCGATACCACATGTGTGGCACTTTTTTGCACCCTAACTGCACTAAAGGGCCCAAAGTCCACTGAGTACCTTTAGGATTTCACAGGTCATTTTGAGAAATTTCGTTTCAAGACTACTCCTCACGGTTTAGGGCCCCTAAAATGCCAGGGCAGTATAGGAACCCCACAAATGACCCCATTTTAGAAAGAAGACACCCCAAGGTATTCCGTTAGGAGTATGGTGAGTTCATAGCAGATTTTATTTTTTGTCACAAGTTAGCGGAAAATGACACTTTGTGAAAAAACACAATTAAAATCAATTTCCGCTAACTTGTGACAAAAAATAAAATCTTCTATGAACTCGCTATACTACTAACGGAATACCTTGGGATGTCTTCTTTCTAAAATGGGGTCATTTGTGGGGTTCCTATACTGCCCTGGCATTTTAGAGGCCCTAAACCGTGAGGAGTAGTCTTGAAACGAAATTTCTCAAAATGACTTGTGAAATCCTAAAGGTACTCATTGGACTTTGGGCCCCTTAGCGTACTTAGGGTGTAAAAAAGTGCCACACATGTGGTACCGCCGTACTCAGGAGAAGTAGTATAATGCGTTTTGGGGTGTATTTTTACACATACCCATGCTAAGTGGGAGAAATATCTCTGTAAATGATAATTGTTTGATTTTTTTTACACACAATTGTCCATTTACATAGAAATTTCTCCCACCCAGCATGGGTATGTGTAAAAATACACCCCAAAACACATTATACTACTTTTCCTGAGTACGGCGGTACCACATGTGTGACACTTTTTTGCAGCCTAGGTGCGCTAAGGGGCCCAACGTCCTATTCACAGGTCATTTTGAGGCATTTGTTTTCTAGACTACTCCTCGCGGTTTAGGGCCCCTAAAATGCCAGGGCAGTATAGGAACCCCACAAGTGACCCCATTTTAGAAAGAAGACACCCCAAGGTATTCCGTTAGGTGTATGGCGAGTTCATAGATGATTTTATTTTTTGTCACAAGTTAGTGAAAAATGACACTTTGTGAAAAAAAAAACCAATAAAAATCAATTTCCGCTAACTTTTGACAAAAAATAAAATCTTCTATGAACTCGTCATACACCTAACAGAATACCTTGGGGTGTCTTTTTTTTCTAAAATGGGGTCACTTGTGGGGTTCCTATACCGCCCTGGCATTTTACAGGCCCAAAACCGTGAGTAGTCTGGAAACCAAATGTCTCAAAATGACTGTTCAGGGGTATAAGCATCTGCAAATTTTGATGACAGGTGGTCTGTGAGGGGGCGAATTTTGTGGAACCGGTCATAAGCAGGGTGGCCTTTTAGATGACAGGTTGTATTGGGCCTGATCTGATGGATAGGAGTGCTAGGGGGGTGACAGGAGGTGATTGATGGGTGTCTCAGGGGGTGGTTAGAGGGGAAAATAGATGCAATCAATGCACTGGGGAGGTGATCGGAAGGGGGTCTGAGGGGGATCTGAGGGTTTGGCCGAGTGATTAGGAGCCCACACGGGGCAAATTAGGGCCTGATCTGATGGGTAGGTGTGCTAGGGGGTGACAGGAGGTGATTGATGGGTGTCTCAAGGTGTGATTAGAGGGGGGAATAGATGCAAGCAATGCACTGGCGAGGTGATCAGGGCTGGGGTCTGAGGGCATTCTGAGGGTGTGGGCGGGTGATTGAGTGCCCTAGGGGCAAATAGGGGTCTAATCTTATGGGTAGCAGTGACAGGGGGTGATTGATAGGTAATTAGTGGGTGTTTAGGGTAGAGAACAGATGTAAACACTGCACTTGGGAGGTGATCGGACGTCGGATCTGCGAGTGATCTATTGGTGTGGGTGGGTGATCAGATTGCCCGCAAGGGGCAGGTTAGGGGCTGATTGATGGATGGCAGTGACAGCGGGTGATTGATGGGTGGCAGTGACGGGGTGATTGATGGGTGATTGACAGGTGATTGACAGGTGATCAGTGGATTATTACAGGGAAGGACAGATGTAAATAATGCCCTGGCGAATTGATAAGGGGGGGTCTGAGGGCAATCTGAGCGTGTAGGCGGGTGATTGGGTGCCCGCAAAGGGGCAGATTAGGGTCTGATCTGATGGGTAACAGTGACAGGTGGTGATAGGGGGTGATTGATGGGTGATTGATGGGTAATTAGTGGGTGTTTAGAGGAGAGAATAGATGTAAACGCTGCGCTTGGGTGGTGATCTGATGTCGGATCTGCGGGCGATCTATTGGTGTGGGTGGGTGATCAGATTGCCCGCAAGGGGCAGGTTAGGGGCTGATTGTTGGGTGGCAGTGACAGGGGGTGATTGATGGGTGATAGGTGATTGGCAGGTGATTGACAGGTGATCAGTGGGTTATTACAGGGAAGGACAGATGTAATTAATGCACTGGCGAATTGATAAGGGGGGGTCAGAGGGCAATCTGAGCGTATGGGCGGGTGATTGGGTGCCCGCAAGGGGCAGATTAGGGTCTGATCTGATAGGTAAAAGTGACAGGTGGTCATAGGGGGTGATTGATGGGTGATTGATGGGTAATTAGTGGGTGTTTAGAGGAGAGAATAGATGTAAACAATGGATTTGGGAGGTGATCTGATGTCGGATCTGCGGGCGATCTATTGGTGTGGGGGGGGTGATCAGATTGCCCGCAAGGGGCAGGTTAGGGGCTGATTGATGGGTGACAGTGACAGGGGGTGATTGACAGGTGATTGACAGGTGATCAGGGGGGATAGATGCATACAGTACATGGGGGGGGGGGGGTCTGGGGAGAATCTGAGGGGTGGGGGGGTGATCAGGAGGGAGCAGGGGGGAGGATAAAAAAAAAATAGCGTTGACAGATAGTGACAGGGAGTGATTGATGGGTGATTAGGGGGGTGATTGGGTGCAAACAGGGGTCTGGGGGGTGGGCAGGGGGGGGTCTGATGGGTGCTGTGGGCGATCTGGGGCAGGGGGGGGGAAATCAGTGTGCTTGGTGCAGACTAGGGTGGCTGCAGCCTGCCCTGGTGGTCCCTCGGACACTGGGACCACCAGGGCAGGAGGCAGCCTGTATAATACACTTTGTAAACATTACAAAGTGTATTATACACTTTGTATGCGGCGATCGTCGGGTTAACATCCCGCCGGCGCTTCCGTATGGCCGGCGGGATGTTGCGGCGGGTGAGCAGCGCCAGGCGGAGGCGGAGGATCGCGTCACGGATGACGCGATCGCTCCGCCCATGCCCCTACAAGGACCGCCGCCATTTGTCTATACGGCGGTCCTTGCGGGGTGCACTTCCCGGCCGCCAATTGTATATACGGCGGTCGGAAAGTGGTTAATGCAGTACATGGAAAACTGCATACCAACTGTAGCAGAATTAGCATTTGCTATTATACTGACATTTAAAATGCATTGCTTTAATCCTGCAACAATTGGAATGTGTGATAAGAGAAAGGTTCATCTTAAAAACCTTATTGTGAAAATCTTTGATGGTGGGAAGGTTTAAGAGTAACTAACCATCTGGCTGAAATATAAAATTGATAAAAATAGAAAAAAGTTCTGGTCCCTTGGCCTCGTTCACATCGTACGCGCTTCTGTGCGCATCTGGAAGCGCGTATGATGTGCTGAAACGCAGGAACAGCAGAAGGGCATAGACTGCCCTTCTACCGTTCACATCTACTGTGCTGCGCAGCAGTACGATTCGCTATGAAGCGCTTGAGTACTGCTGCCTGCATTTTGCCCGCAAGTGCAGAGCGGATCTCTTCACTGTCAATGGATGGGATTAGCAGGACAGCGGCGCAGATGGCGTGCGATCATACGCGTTGCGTTTCAATCGCACGGCCATCTGCGCTAAAGAGATGTGAACTAGGCCTAAGGGGCCGGAGCAGTGCTGTCCTGAATCGATTAACTAAATTATTGTGTACTGTGCTCAAAAATGGCCTACCAGGAATAGTTCAGGAGAATTCATTTCTTTAACAAAAGCATTTTACAAACTCATGTTGCTTTTAAAACCTTTCAGCTTATATGTCTGTTGCTACTTTTTTACTTTAACAATATATTGGGAAGACATAAATGAAATAGCCCAAGCGTAATTATTAATAGAGATCCACAGTCTGACCGGTTTCATCAATTTGTAGGCTACATTATAGACACTTGTGTTCAGTTTATTACTATATTGCCTGCACTTTAATCTAAAGTGATATATTGGCAAAGAGCTCACAGTAGAGACAACCAGAATTCCCCCAAAAGTTGGGCAAGGTGCAGTTACTAATATACTGGATCTCTGAGAAGAAGGCAAAGTCCAGAGGCTCTATAGCTGAAATGACTTGTTTGCACACTGCAGTCATACTATATAACTGAAGGGTTACAACTCTGCAAAGATGACCACTTTCCCCTACAAAAATTGCAAGAATTCATGGAGAAGCATTGACTTGTGAGTCTCTATATGTCTCATGTTTAACCACTTGCCGACCGCACACTCATACCGTGCGGCGGCAAAGTGGTAGCTGGAGGACCAGCGACGCAGTTCTGCGTCGCCAGGTGCCTCCCTAATTAATCAGGAATGGCCGCTCGCGCGAGCGGCCGTTTCCTGTCAGATCACGGAGCGGGTCTCCGTGAATAGCCTGCGAGCCGCTGATCGCGGCTCGCAGACTAAATGTAAACGTAGGAGACACATGTCTCCTTTGTTTACATTCTACGGCGCTGCTGCGCAGCAGCGCCGTAAGGCAGATCGGCGATCCCCGGCCAATCAGCGGCCAGGGATCGCCGCCATGTGACAGGGGATGTCCTGTCACTGGCTGCACAGGACGGATAGCGTCCTGTGCAGCCCGGATCACTGGGCATGACAGGTAGGAGAGGGAGGGGGGGGGGGGAATTTCACTGCGGAGGGGGGCTTTGAGGTGCCCCCCCCCCGCAACATGCCTGCAGACCGGAGCGATCAGACCCCCCCTGCACATCATCCCCATAGGGGGGAAAAAAGGGGGCGATCTGATCGCTCTGCGTGCCCGCTGATCTGTGCTGGGGGCTGCAGAGCCCACCCAGCACAGATCCCAACAAACAGCGCTGGTCCTTAAGGGGGGGTAAAGGGTGGGTCCTCAAGTGGTTAAGTCTGTACCGGAAGTCTGACTGGCTGGTCACAGGCATACAATCCTCTCTGAGGCAGGGAACACACTTGACTTTCAGTTTTCCGCGCGCGGTTTTCTGCATACTTTTTCTGCACACCAAGTGTGTTTCCATGCAGGAAAACACATGCGTTTTTTCACAGCAGCTGATGTAATTGATAGAGAAAACTGCCAAAATGTGCAGAGTCATCATGCAGAATGTCAGTTTTTTTTTCTGCGTGCGAACAACACAGTAAGTGTGCACTAGCTCATTGATTAACATGAGTTCTCAGTTTTTCTGTGCAGAAAACGCGTACGAAAACTGTCAAGTGTGTTCCCTGCCTGAGACTCACTGTTCCATTCATCCTCCTCAAGGAGAATTTATGTAGGAGAAACAGACTACAGGTACTAAACAGTAGAAATGGTCAAACTCTTGACAGATCTTTTATCGAATGTCAGGCCTACCAGCCCCAAGGAGCCCAGAATCGGCCCTCTTACAAGCATGTTTTGGGGGAAATCTTTGAGGTGGCTTTCAAAAACAAATCCTGTGTCCTGCTGCACCTCCTGCATATGAAACATGGCTCATTGGCCTAAAAGAAGAGGACTAGGTTACAACAACAAAGCTATGCTATGTATAGAAGCAGCACAGTCACAGACAGCTCATTCGCTCAAGTCCCATTGTTTTCCAGCCAGTAGGGCCTCATATACACCTGCTCTTTAAGGTCGGAAGCGGGAAAAAAGGGCGCAGGCAGCTAGTGGACAAAAAGGGCGCCGCCATTCACTCTCATAATAAATGACGTTTAATGGGCGCCGAGCAGGAAAAAAGGGCGCCGGACATAAATAACGTTTACAAACGGCGCCCGGAGATTTTTAATGATTTATAAGTGTGCTTGTGGTGATTTACGTTTATAAAATGCACCCGTGCCGAATAACGTTTATAAAAATACTAAACATATTTATCTTATTTAACTAATTAAAACATTATTTAAAGTTTTATCCCTTACTGTTTGTAAAACATTATTATTCCCAAAATAAAGCGATCAGTAAATTGCAATATATTTTTTGCAGCCACAATTAGTAAAACATTATTATCCACATAATAAAGGGGGGTCTTAGGTTTAGGCACCACCAGGGGGGTCTTAGGGTTAGGCACCACCAGGGGGTCTTAGGTTTAGGCACCATCAGGGGGGTCTTAGGTTTAGGCACCAACAGGGGGGTCTTAGGTTTAGGCACCACCAGGGGGGTCTAGGGGTTAGGGATAGGTACAGGGAGGGTTCTGTGTAAGACTAGGCTTAGGTATAGTTTTAGTAAAATTTTAGTAATACTTACTAATGTTTTACAACACTTATTACGAACGTAGTTATATTTATATCATCGTTATAAAGAATATTTTCAGATTTTATTATAAGAACAAACCATAAATGAAGGTTATTCACAATAATATACCATTATAACAATTAGGGCTCGTTCCCACTATCGCGAATCCGCATGCGTCCAATGCATGCGGATTCGCACATGTAATGCAAGTGGATGGGCCTGTTTCCACTGTAGCGTTGTTGAGGTGCGTTTTTTTCAGCGGTAAAAAAACGCACAAAAGAGCCAATGAATTCGCCTGTGAGTGGAATGCATGCGAATCGCCGCTAATGTATTTAATAGTAAAAACGCATGCGTTTGTTGCATGCGTTTGTTACATGCGTTTTTACCCGCGATTTCGCACCTTTTTCAATTTTATTTTGCCCTGGCAGTGTTATGGTTAATTTCGCATGGCACCCTGCCATGCGAAATCGCACGCGAAATCGCGGGTAAAAACACATGTGGAAACGCATCCGCATGCGTTTTTACAAGCGTCGGAATGCCGGCGAAATCGCGTCGCAACAGTGGAAACAAGCCCTTAAACATATATTATTGTTTTTTTTAATCGTAATTATAAGTTTAACTTTTGAAACAGGGAAGATTAACGTTTTCACAATTGCAGATTTCATAAACATTATTTAATGATTTATAATTTTGTAAAACATTATTTGTAAACGAAATATAGCACACTATTTTTATAAACGCTATTAATTATTAATTAGCGTTTACACCCCGCGCCCTTTTTGTCCGGGCGCCCTTTTTGTACGTATGCCTTTAAGGTCACCCTTGATGACTGTGGATCAACATTTCAGGGAATGATAGCTGTGCAGAAACCCTGTTTGGCTATAGCCGACCAGCACCGCTGGAGAGGAAGGATCACAGGCAGCACAAAAGGGCATGTCATCCAAAAAGAATAAAATAATGTGCCCAATCATTGCTAAACAACATTGCAAGAAACCTGTATGCATGCTAGATTCTAATGCTAGGCATACACGGCTCAATTTTGCCACTCGATTCTCCCGCTCAATCGATTCCCTGTTCGATTCCGCAGGCGATTCTCTTATCTTCCGCTCGTTTTTCTTATCTTTTTCCATTGTGTTTAATGCAGAATCGAACAGCGAAAAAATCGGGCGGGAGATAGGACATGTCGGAAATTATCTATCGAGCCATCTGAATGGCTCAAAAACAAACCGTGTATTCCCAACATTAGCGGAGACAGCAGAGAATAGTCATCTCAGCCTAGGATTATCCAGCGTGTGTGCACAGCATGAATGTGAACTCTGGGCTCCAACAATGGATGTAAAGAGACTGACCCTAAAATCAATGTTTAGTCTGAATTGTTATTTATAACCCCCCCCCCCCCCCCCACCACCACCACCCCCTTTATTGTCATTGTATGGCATTAAGGCAGGGATTACACTTATCATTGAGAAAAAACTGATATGATGAGTGTTTTAATTTTGGCAGTAACATCTGTGATCGTTGTTTAACCCTCCTGGCGGTCTATTAACCACTTCAGCCTACAGGGTTGAGATTTTTTTTACATCTGAGCAACTTTCACCTCCCGTTCATTTGCCAATAACTTTATCACTACTCATCACAATGAATTGATCTATAGCTTGTTTTTTCCGCCACCAATTAGGCTTTCTGTGGGTGATACATTTTGCTGAGAATTAATTTATTCTGAATTCATTTTAACAGGAATATTAAGAAAGAAATGGAAAAAAAATCATTATTGCTCAGCTTTTGGCCATTATAGTTTGAAATTAATACATGCTACCATAATTAAAACCTATGTACTTTATTTACCAATTTCTCCCGCTTATTACACCATTTAAATTATGTCCCTATCACAATGTATGGCACCGATATTTAATTTGCAAATAAAGGTGCATTTTTTCAATTTGCGTCCATCACTATTTAGAAGCCCATAATTTAATACCGTACATCATATTGATATACTCCTTTGACATGAATATTTAAAAAGTTCAGACCCTTAGGAAACTATTTATGTTTTTTTTTTTTTTATTATTGTAATTTTTTATTTTATTTTTTATTAAATAATAAATAATTATGTGGGTATTTTTTGGTGTGGGAGGTAAACGGGATTTTAAATTTGTAAAAATG
Organism: Hyperolius riggenbachi; assembly: GCF_040937935.1. Classification (NCBI taxonomy): domain Eukaryota; kingdom Metazoa; phylum Chordata; class Amphibia; order Anura; family Hyperoliidae; genus Hyperolius; species Hyperolius riggenbachi. The sequence goes on from NC_090655.1 coordinate 60,456,366, forward strand.
TATTTGTTTAATAAAATGTGGTTTGGGGTGTAGTTTTACTATTTGGCCACAAGATGGCCACAGTCAAAAAGTTCTAGGAGCGATTAATCTCGCTCCCAGGAAGAAGAAAGAAGACCATAGCTTAGAAAAGCCACAGCGTCTGAAGAGACGCTGTCGGCTTTTCTCCGGGAGGGTCCGATCAATGAAAGGGATCTATAATCCCTTTCATTGATCGCTGGGCTAACGGCCGGTGGCAGGAGCGTGCACGGGGGGGGGGCCCGGGGGAGCGCGCGCCACTGTGGGAGTGCGCGCAGCCTAACTGGACGAAAATTTTTGTCCAGTTAGGGTGAAGTGGTTAAAAACCGCCAGGGGGCAGCAGAGCAGTTTTTTTCAAATTTTTTTAGCCGCTGTGCAGCGGCATCCCCCCACCCTCTTCGATCGCCTCCGGCAATCTCCGACCAGGAGATCCCGTTCAAAGAACGGGATTTCCTGGAAAGCTTCCCCCGTCGCCATTGCGACGGGCGGCATGACGTCACCGACGTCATTGGGGGTCCCGATCTACCCCTCAGCGCTGCCTGGCACTGATTGGCCAGGCAGCGCACGGGGTCTGGGGGGGGGGGGGGCGGCGAGGAGCGGTGGCGATCAGAGTGCACACGCAGCTAGCAAAGTGCTAGCTGCATGTTGCAAAAAAAAATTATGCAAATCGGCCCAGCAGGGCCTGAGAAATCCTCCTGCGTGGCATAGGCTTACCGCGCCAGGGAGGTTAAACTTTTGTGTGAATTCTGTTACCACAGCTTATGACAGTGAATGGGAATTTGCAAGCGATAAGCAAATTTATGCTGCAAACTGTAAAAAAAAAAATTTCACACAAAAACTTTTTTTTCAAAGTTTTAGACAGCCTAATCAAAAGCACATCAGAAATGTGCATGGAAGGCTTCAAAGGACACCTGAAGTGAGAGTGATATGGAGGCTGCCATATTTCCTTTTAAGCAATACCAGTTGCCTGGTAGTCCTGCAGATCTCTTTGGCTGTAGTAGTATCTGAATCACCCACCTGAAACAAGCATGCAGCTAATCCAGTCAGAGCATCTGATTTCCATGCTTGTTTAAGGTATATGATTAAAAGTAAGGCAGAGGATCAGAGGGACAGCAATTTTTAAATACTGTAGATGTCAGCCTCCATATTCCTTTTACTTCAGGTGTCCTTTAACCACTTGATGACCCAGCCTTTACCCCCCCTTAAGGACCAGCGCTGTTTGTTGGGATCTGTGCTGGGTGGGCTCTGCAGCCCCCAGCACAGATCAGCTGGCATGCAGAGCGATCAGATCGCCCCCCTTTTTTCCCCCCCTATGGGGATGATGTGCAGGGGGGTCTGATCGCTCCTCCTGGCTGGCATGTTGCGGGGGGGGGGCACCTCAAAGCCCCCCTCCGCGGCGAAATTCCCCCCCCTCCCTCTCACCCCTGGTGATCCGGGATGCACAGGACGCTATCCGTCCTGTGCAGCCAGTGACAGGCTGTCCCCTGTTACATGGTGGCGATCCCCGGCCGCTGATTGGCCGGGGATTGCCAATCTGTCTTACGGCGCTGCTGCGCTGCTGCGCAGCAGCGCCGTACAATGTAAACAGAGGAGACAAATGTCTCCTACGTTTACATTTAGTCTGCGAGCCGCAATCAGCAGCTCGCAGGCTATTCACGGAGACCCGCTCCGTGATCTAACAGGAAACGGCCGCTCGCGCGAACGGCCAGTCCTGATTAATTAGGGAGGCACCTGGCAACGTAGATCTGCGTCGCTGGTCCTCCAGCTACCACTTTGCCGCCGCACGGTATGAGTGTGCGGTCGGCAAGTGGTTAAGACTGTTCTGTTGAAAAAAATATGGCAAGGATCTCTACTCTGAACTTACACACAAATTACATTTCTGCTTACCTTCTGCCTAATGATAGGTTCAATATCTGGCTCCTCAACTCCATCTTCCGCTTTGGCTGATGCAGGTTTATGGTTCTTTTCCTCTTCGCTGACTGCAGCCTGACAACAATGCATTGCAACAGTCAGTGATGCAGGGATACATTATTTACCTTTACATATGCAAACAAAATTGGGACGATTCAAGCAATGTATGTTGCACAACAAGCATGAAAATGTTTGTGGTTATATGCTCAAAGCTGTGCTTTATCTGCATGGAGTGTATATTCTCTCCCCTTACATGTGTGGGTTTATTCTGGACACACTGGGCTTGATTCAGTAAACGGTGCTAACCCAGTTAGCACGCCTAAAGACTTTGGCAGTGATAACTAGGGTGCTAACTGGGTCAGCACCGTTTACTAAATTTACATCGCGCGCAAAGTCCCACACTGAAAACTTTGCATGGCCACAGTGCGGTGTGCGCGAAATGTCGCATCGCGGTGCGACGAAAACGGTGCGTAGATGCGCCTATAAGGTCGCATAGCGTGCGACTTTAACGTCACATGGTGCGACATTAAGGTCGCACCCAATGCGACCTTATAGGCGCATCGGGTGCGCTGTTTTCGCGGTGTGCGCGCAAAGTTTTGCGTGCGGGACTGTGCGCGCGATGTGAATTTAGTAAAGGGTGCTAACCCAGTTAGCACCCTAGTTATCACGCCTAAAGTCTTTAGATGTGAATTTATCATGCCTAAACTAACTTTAGGCATGATATAGGGCTTTTCACAGGCGTGCTAACACTTAGCATGGTTTACTGAATCGAGCCCACTGGCTTCCTTCTATATTCCAAAATCATACTGGTAGGTTGAAGTAACCCGAGGTGAAAATAAACTGATGAGATAAAAATTGCATCTATCTTCCTACTCCTAAAAATTACCTTTTTTATATCTAGAATTTATATTAGGTTTAAACATTTGCAAAGTAGATTTAATGTTTTATTGCCTCTTCTCAATGGCATTGTCCCAGAGCTAAAATACATGAACTATTGACCTTTTTATCTATCCCCTGCACTCAGAAACTACTACTAGGAAAAAGTTTTATGGCTGTACTTTATCAGTCAAGATTACGCTATAGTCTAACAAGGTTCTGACAAGAACTGTCACTTGCATGCCTGAAGGTTAACTCTTTCAGGCAGTAAAAGGAAAAAAGGAACACAGGGTAGTCATTTGTGTGCTTGGCTGTAAAAATACAACTATGGATGAGTAAAGAGAATGCCTTGCTTACCTTTTCAGTGACTTTATCTTCTTTGACATCCTGGCTGTTCTCGGTTTTGCTTTTCTTGTCTGTATTCTGCTGGATGCTGACGTCAGCCTCTTTGGTTGGTTTTGCTTCCTCTTTCTTGCTGGACTCTTCCGTGTGACTTTCCTTCACTTCACGTGACTTGCTCTCTTCTTTCCTCTTTGTTCTTCCAGGCGTGTCAGGAGCTTTTGACTCAGACTTTGACTTGGATTCCTTCCTATAGTGCTCACCATCTCCCCGCTTATACCTGGATGATGAGTGAGAGTTGCTGTGTTTCTCCCTGTGTCCTCTTGGCCCATCAGAGCGATCATCCATCTCTTTATCCACCTGCCGGGAATAATGTCTTCGATCGTGGGCCCAGTGATCAGTCCTGTCTCTCTTCTCTTCTCCATTGTCTCGCCAGGAGCCGGGTTCACGCTCTTCTTCCCATCTGCCGTAGTTCTGCTGGTCCCCCCAGGACTCCCTTCCATTCCCCCAATCTGTTCTGGAGGCTCCTATGGGACTGTGTGAGGAACTGCACGATGTAAAGCTGGGAGTGTGTGACCGTGGCGACAGAGAGCGGCTCACCGGACTCCGCGATCTGGTCCTTTCATTTCTGTATCTGTAAAGAAGAGAAATTGCATGAAATGAAAAACAAAAAGTTCCATCTTTATTCGTGTTATGCAGGAGAGGTCTATAATACCTGTCTGTGTCCCGAAACAAGTCTCTATCCCTCTGTGAATGGATCTGTGAATGGATGTCATGAATAATAGCATCAACTGTCCTACCCGGCTTCTACAAGACACAGAAAAATAGGTGTTATGTTTTTCAAAAAGCAGTTAGGCATCAAACTCTAACTGAACTATTAAAGATGTTTTCATAATAAAGCAAGCAAGGTCAGTCATCCTGTGTGCAGGTCATACTTTGTTTTTTTTTATTGTGCAAACTGTTCTGTAGATAAGCAAGTAAAACACACCCAGCACTGAGCCTAAGTTAAGCATTGAGGTTTTCTTAATGCATGTTCTTTATGTTGCATTTACAATAAACCATGTACAGTTAGTCTTTAACGGTATTGCCGGAATCAACGTTTGTTGGATTGATGTCTGCATTTCTGCTCCTCGAATAACACTGTACCATACTTCGCTATGTTGCATTTGGAAATGTTATACAGCTATGGTATGAATGCAGTGTATTTATGTAATGTGTTTGTGGTGCATTCATATTGTGTTGCATGCACGCAGACCCTAAGGGCCTGTTCAGACTATGTGCGTTCCTAGCCGTTTTTCCATAACGCGTACAGGCAGACTTTCCGCATAGAAACGGCTAGTAATGTTTTCTAATGGCCTCGTTCACATGTATGCGTATGAGACGCATACGTTTCTCATCCGCATTGCTGCACCCAGTTCTGTGCGTCACGCATAGAAACGGACGCAATGAAAGTCTATGGACGCGTTTCAAAAACGCGTACTATTGGTTTTTTAGCGTACGTTTCCCTCTGCGAGTCCCATAATTCTTTTTCTTTTTCCTGGGTCACGTGTGTGTGCAAAACGCAATAGAAAACACATTAGAACGCAAGAAAAACGCATGCGTTTTTTAACTTGCGTTGCTTTGAATTTATACGCCTTCTACAAACGCTGACAGTCTGAACAGGCCCTAAGGTTTGGCATAGACATTTGATAACTATATTAAAGGCAACTGAAGTGTGAAGTATATAGAGGTTGCCATATTTATTCCCTTTTAAAAATACCAGTTGCCTGGCAGTCCTGCCGATTTATCATGCATCAGTAGTTTTCTGAATCAGACATGCATGCTGCAAATGCAATCAAACTTAAGTAAAAAATCTGATCTGCAATCTGGTTCAGGGGCTATGGCTAAAAGTATTAGAGGCAGAAGATCAGCAGGACAACTAGGCAATTTGCATTGTTTAGAAGGAAATAAATCTGGCAGCTTCCATATCCCTCACATTTTAGTTGTACTTTAACAGCTGGAGTCTTGACATTTAGCTAGGTCCTTATTGAAATAGCAATAACTGTATTACTATTTCCAACATGCAAGAGAAAATAAATATGTGTAAGTGTGTGTGTCAGACGAAAGTGGGAGCAGCTGGGCACTCTGGCTGATGTAAATGTAACATCCCTGGTCAAAGACTGACATTATTATTTAGTATTTATATAGCGCCGACATCTTCCGCAGCACTGTACAGAATATAATGTCACCTAACTTGTCCCTCAGAGGAGCTCACAATCGAATCCCTACCATAGTCTTATGTCTGTGTATGTATCCTAGTCTAGGGCCAATTTTAGGGGGAAGCCATTTAACTTATCTGTATGTTTTTGGGATGTGGGAGGAAACCGGAGTACCCGGAGGAAACCCACACAGACACGGAGAACATACAAACTCCTTGCAGATGTTCACCTAGCTGGGATTTGAACCGAGGACCCAGCGCTGCAAGGCGAGAGCACTAACCACTACGCCAACGAGCTGACATTGGCTGGCTTGTCTTGTCACATTCTCAGACAAGGCATAATCTGGAGAGAAGGAAGTTTAATGCTAGGTACAGGAGAGGAGAGGTTAGTGTTGGGCACCGGAGAGGGAAGGTTAGTGTTAAGCAGAGATGAGGGGAAGTTAGTGAAAGCACAGGAGTGGTGGTAGTTAGTGCAAGGCAGAGCAGAGCGGAAGGTTAGTGCCAGGCAGAGAGAGGGCGAAGGTTAGTGCAAGGCACAGGAGTGGTGGAGGTTAATGTTAGGCAGAGGAGAGAGGGCATGGTTAGTGCCAGGCAGAGAAATGGCGTGGTTAGTGCCATGCAGAGAAAGGGGGAGGTTAGTGTCAGGCGGAATAGAGAGGGTGGTTAGTGCTAGGCGGAGAAGGAGGACAGATTAGTGCCAGGCAGAGTAGAGGGACAGGTTAGTGCCAGGCACAGGCCTGCAGGTCACACATTTGGAAGAATTTTTTTTTTTTTGGTCTCTTCTTCTGCTAAGGTACGTTTCACACTATACTCCTTTTCTTAGTATTCACCCTTTAAAGTCTTTTGATAAACAGGATAAAAAGCTGATTAAGGTTTGTGATTCTGTACAAATAGCAAACTATATTTTAAAACATTGCTGGCACACTGATGATATTTAATTTTGAAATAAGTATATATTTTCTAAAATGTGTAATTTTTATTATGAGTATTCTTTGTTTTTCTTATTTTACAGTTCAAAGAGGAAAAAAACAGCATTTTAATGACAAACAGGGCATGGTCATAGGAGGGGGCTAAGCAGTATTTTCAGTGCAACTGACCCAGTGTTTCATACACTTTGTTTCCTCTCTATTACAGGCCTTCATTCCATGTCTATCCTTTAAAGTGCCACTATTCTAGTGTCTTCATCTATAGTGAACCCCAATTAACACCCTCTATAATGTCCCACATATAGTGCCATCCTGTAGTGTTGCCCTATATACTGTATAATGTTCCCAATTTATACTGCTCTCATTTTCCATGTAGATTTAGAAATATTTGCATCTTCTATCTCCACAGGATATCCTATATACTAATATGGAAGGAATATTCCCGACTTGCAGGACGAGCAATCTGAGTCTATGTGGTGCGATTGGTACTGCCCTATGGTTCCATTGGGGACAGTAGATTCTGAGGGAGACAGGCTAGAAAGAAGAGACGAGAGCGAACAAAGGCCCATATGCAATTAACTTTTTCTTCTGAGATTTCTCCTAGGTGATATTTTTAAATGTCTTTTAAGCCACCAGAAAGAAAGAAAATACTCAAAATAATTTTTATACTGCCTTTTCTCCTAGGCGATATTTTTTCATCTTTTATTTTAAATTATTTTCCAGCACTTTCAACTGAAAAGTAGGTGAAAACTTGAGTGAAAAAATTAATTTCATATGGGCCACAGTGTTGTTGCAAAATGATTTGGCCAGTCGTTGGAGGAGTGATCTCACCTCTCAGATGTATTGTCCTTATGGGTTGCAACAACACAGAGTGCGCTTTCTTCTCTTCTTTCTAGCCTGTCTCCCTCTATATACTAATAATATGCAGTTGTAATTGTGCATGACGATTAAACTGCACTGTTCATTCAACAGCTGTGATGCCAGGAATCCTATATACTAAACACAGGATCTAATTATGCAGGGACGCACTGCGGTTGTGGTGTTTGTGCGTATGCTTTGGGTTATGGTGGTGTTTGCTTTGTAGGCAGCAGTTGAGGTGTGCGTGCACGCAGGCTTTGGGTTATGGTGGTGTTTGCTTTGTAGGCAGCAGTTGAGGTGTGCGTGCACGCAGGCTTTGGGTTATGGTGGTGTTTGCTTTGTAGGCTGCAGTTGAGGTGTGCGTGCACGCAGGCTTTGGGTTATGGTGGTGTTTGCTTTGTAGGCTGCAGTTGAGGTGTGCGTGCACGCAGGCTTTGGGTTATGGTGGTGTTTGCTTTGTAGGCTGCAGTTGAGGTGTGCGTGCACGCAGGCTTTGGGTTATGGTGGTGTTTGCTTTGTAGGCTGCAGTTGAGGTGTGCGTGCACGCAGGCTTTGGGTTATGGTGGTGTTTGCTTTGTAGGCTGCAGTTGAGGTGTGCGTGCACGCAGGCTTTGGGTTATGGTGGTGTTTGCTTTGTAGGCTGCAGTTGAGGTGTGCGTGCACGCAGGCTTTGGGTTATGGTGGTGTTTGCTTTGTAGGCTGCAGTTGAGGTGTGCGTGCACGCAGGCTTTGGGTTATGGTGGTATTTGCTTTGTAGGCTGCAGTTGAGGTGTGCGTGCACGCAGGCTTTGGGTTATGGTGGTGTTTGCTTTGTAGGCTGCAGTTGAGGTGTGCATGCACGCAGGCTTTGGGTCGTGGTGGTGTTTGCTTTGTAGGCAGCAGTTGAGGTGTGCGTGCACGCAGGCTTTGGGTTATGGTGGTGTTTGCTTTGTAGGCAGCAGTTGAGGTGTACGTGCACGCAGGCTTTGGGTTATGGTGGTGTTTGCTTTGTAGGCAGCAGTTGAGGTGTGCGTGCACGCAGGCTTTGGGTTATGGTGGTGTTTGCTTTGTAGGCTGCAGTTGAGGTGTGCGTGCACGCAGGCTTTGGGTCGTGGTGGTGTTTGCTTTGTAGGCAGCAGTTGAGGTGTGCGTGCACGCAGGCTTTGGGTCGTGGTGGTGTTTGCTTTGTAGGCAGCGGTTGAGGTGTGCGTGCACGCAGGCTTTGGGTTATGGTGGTGTTTGCTTTGTAGGCAGCAGTTGAGGTGTGCGTGCACGCAGGCTTTGGGTTATGGTGGTGTTTGCTTTGTAGGCAGCAGTGGAGGTGTGCGTGTACGCAGGCTTTGGGTTATGGTGGTGTTTGCTTTGTAGGCAGCAGTTGAGGTGTGCGTGGACGCAGGCTTTGGGTCGTGGTGGTGTTTGCGTTGTAGGCAGCGGTTGTAGGTGTCAGTTATGGTGTGCTTGCGCAGGTTGTGGTTTGCGCGCGTAGGCTTTTGGTGGCAGTGGTTTTTGCGCTGGAGGCAGCGATTGTGGTGTGCTCGCGTAGGCTTTGGTGTGCATACATGCAAGCTTTATGGCGTTCACATTGTAGGCAGCGGTTGTGGTGTGCACACGCAAGTACTGCATGTCTTTTTGTCTTTTGGATGATTAGTGATTCTTTTGAGAATTGTGGTTTACTGGTAGGGTATACATCTGTGATGTAACTGTATGTGTGAAACAATTATTTGATAGTGCTAATTTTTATGTATTTTCTATTGAGTAAATTTCAACAGCTTATGACTGTATCGAGAAAAATATGTTTTAGGTCTGTGTGAATTAAAGCGTTCCGTTGAGTCCTCTCAGTTTCCAGCAGCACATGCTCAGTCTAATCCCTTAGGTCAGGAGAAGTGCAGCTGCCACAGACAAGCACATGTCCTGGAATGAAACACTGGACAACGTTCCACTCTTCCTGGCAAATTTGGTATAAGATGAGACCAGACAGCAGCTAAAAACAGCACTGCCCTCTAAGCCCCTCTGCCATTCAAGGGTTAACACGCATTTAATGTATACCACCAAACTGTAAAGAGGCAGGGTGTCAGGTTCATGCTATTCATACCCTACAGTGATTTACTATTCTCTATATCTGCCTTGCGGTAAAATGTATGGCTCATCAAGTTTCTTCAGGACAGAAATGTTACAACCTGGGTGGTTGAGGTGACGTACAGTTTCATAAAATGTGTCACATAGGCACCGCTTTTTCCAGATGTAGTGTCCCCAGCATGAAATCCTGTCACAACAGCTGAGCTATAAGCATTATGGTTAAAGGCCGCTTCATGGCAACGTCCCCCAAAAAAGGGGAAATTGAAAGAAAAAAAAACCTAAAAAAATCTGCTTACGATATGTGCTTTTGTGCACAAGTAATATTGGCCATTCACAAATTACAAGTTCCCAAAGTACAGTTTATCTGCTCTGAAAGCTGCCATTGCATTTTATTCATAGCTGCTGTAATTATATATTAAAATCTTCTAATCATAATTTCTCAACTGCGTGCATGTTTGAAGCAGAGAGAGCTTATTTTCAGCACAGAGGAACATAAACAAAAGATAATATCACTTCTTCGTATGTAGATCACAAGCTGAAGGAGCTTTTCCACAAAATGCTGTGTTTAACTGTTTGAATGCTGTTCGGCTACAAAAAAATTGTGGTAGTAGGTTTAAAGCTATAAATAATCTTTTCGAGCAAAGAAAAATGCTAAGTTTAGGACCCCTTTAACCACCTTGGCAGTAATGACGAGCTCAGTTTGTCTATTACCGCCCCTGTGTATTGCTCAGCCCCTGGAGGGTCTTTCTGGGCCAAATTTTCAGAGGGGTTGTAGCTAGCACTTGGCTAGCTACATCACCCCTCTGATCGCCATCGGCCCGCTTTGACCTCCTCGATCGCCGCACTTTTTGCTTACCCCCCTGTCAGGAACCGGCCCGCGGCACGCCTGCGTATACGGTTCCCGACTGCGGGTTTGACCAGACTGAGAGGGGAAGCAGCCTTAGTCAAGCTAAAACGAGGCTGGGACCCCTCAGAACACCTCTCACTGCCACCACTAGCTGTTCGCTAGACACTTCCACTCTGCTGTTGAGTCCTCAGCGCGCACTCTGCGTTTTCGTATTCGGGTCAGCTTTGCGCTTAGGCCAAATACGGGAACGCCACGCACCCACACACACACACAGTTGCAATCTTACTGTTATGATCATGTCTGCAGCGTTTACTGCTGGCTGCAGTGGTATTGTAACCCAAGCAGTTCTGATGTCATTACATACATTTTCTTGCATAGTTTGGTTTGCACTTAAACTAGTTGCTGATTCCATCTGCAGTCGCTCTGAAGTTAATGACAGTTTAATATGCTTTGGTGTAAACAAACATTGTCTGCTGCAATGGAGGGGCAATCCCTTTCCTGCAGGCTGCATATCATTGTCTGTCTTTTCCTGCTGTCAGCCTGTGATTAATTACCATTCACTTGTGTGGGAATCTGCAGGTCTGCTCCCATTGGATGACCTCAGTATAAAGAACTGCTTCCTGCAATGCTTGATGGGCTACCATAGTCTCAGATTCAGTCTGTTACTCTGCCCGTGCCCCACCTCGTTCCTAGTCCGTGTGGACTGGGCTGACTCCTGCGAAGGGGTCAGCGAGTCCTCCTAGTTCTGCTCTTGTTCTAGAAGTTGTTACTTTGCTTGTCTTGTGTCATATATTGGTTCATCGCCAATATATACGCATACTTGCACGTTTATTATTTTCCTTGTATTCGTGTTACGTTGATACATCAGTGTCGCTGATATATACGTACACGAACTGTTTATATCCTGTGTTCCGTTAGTCAGCGTTCCAGCACGCTGAGCTAGTTATCCTGTTCCTGGTCCTGTTTGTGGATTGCGTTCATCTCTGCGAAGAGATAGCGAATCCTTCTGAGTCCTGTTCCCTGTATTACTCCAGTCTTAGTCAGAGTTCCTGCTTATGTCATATATCGGTTCATTGCCGATATATACATATGTTAGTCAGACGTTACAAATAGTTTCATTGATAGCTGTAATTGTAATACGCTAGGAAATCATACTTATTGTATATTTATCTGTGTTACGTTCATCTATCTTGATCCTGCTATTTCCTGACTATCCTGTCCTGTCTTTGTGAGGCACGCCATTGCTGCAAACGCATTGGCTACCTCATTCCAGTCTGTTTTATTGTGGACGCTTGCTGTCACTAAGTAGTGGCTAGTTGAGCAAGCGTTCACTCTGTCTACCTGTCCTGATCTCCTCAGTCCTGGTTTATGCGCTCAGCGCTACTTTGCGCTGAGACGTTATTACGAAAGTGTTGTTTGTGGCTGTTCGGATCTGCACCGGCTCTGTGCACCACAATCTCCTATTGGAGTCAGTCCTCTCCTCCACTAAATTGGGGATATCCTGATCCCTTGTGCTGGTGTGTGTACCTCCTTCACGTCAGCTTATGTGTTGTATGCTGACTGTGGAGATTACACCTCCAAGCTTAACACTTACACTGTGGTGAAGCAAAGACCCACTAACAGTCGTTCCGAACGATACTGTTAGCCACTCTGCTGTCGCTACTCGCACTGGCGTTGTTCGTACGTTGGGTCAGCTGTACGCTTAGGCCAACGTATGACAAACGCCCCCACACACAATGCAATTACAATTTCATACGGTAGTGTTGCTCAAGCGTACAATTAGGCATGAAACTTATACACGGTTACACTTCAGTCTCTTCTAGGCTATGAGTGTTAGTTTAGTACGGCAGAAGTCAAGCTTATTAAATAATAATTTAATTTTCCAGAAAAACATGGAACAGTGCAGAACTTAATATATACAAAAAGATTACAAAAAACAAAGTAAAAATAGTTACAAGATAAAAGTTACAAAGATAACACACAAAGCGATTTTGCTTACCAAAATAAAGGGATCCAGATAGAAGAATCGTGGACTTTTGTGTGGACGGACACAGTTCTGGCTAGACCAGGAGTCCACTAGCTTAGGCTGGGAGTCCAGCCGCCGCTACCGTCAGAAGAGAACTGATTTGAGGTAGATGTCCCCTGGTTTTTATAATGAAATATTCGCCTCGAGGCTGTAAGCCTGTGTGGACGGGGGGAAGCTAGATTTATTTACATCCTCAGTCATAATTGGATCTCCAGAGATCTAACATCCACCTGCGAAAAATGTACAATAGCCCACATACATGAAAAGACTTCCAATTGATGTAATTTACAGGGTATAGCTTGCACCTCCAGCAATAATTCAATTTCCTCACAATGAAACAGTGTTTAACACACATGCCAACTTTTGGTGCAGCTACTCTTCCTGACTTAGCCTACAGTTCTTCACTTCCTCAACAGAAGTGTAAATGCTTCAAGTGTCAAGGACTTCAACACACTTCACTTCTGCCATTGTCTTATTACCCAAGCATTATTCACTGAAGTCCTCTTTAGATGCAAATGTAGGTCTTTGAAGTTCCCTGACTATGTCCTGATTGGTATAATGGGACAATAGGGCTTCTAATTAGCTCCCTGCTCTCCGAGGAACTGAGGGTAATTGTATTCCACACTGTCACACAGACAAGTACAGCTTCCCCCAAAGCCAGATGATGACCCATACATACGCATCTGAAGTACGGTACATAGCAGTCAGACAGGCAAATGAAAATATTATCCTTACATCATAAGCACCCCAATATATCTCCACACCCCCCCCCCCCCCCCCGGGAGCCCACGCTGGCACAGCCTCTCCATAGCCTCCAGGGGTAGCTATGGCTGCGATTGGAACTGTGCATGACGTCAGACATCATGTCCAATCATCGCTATAGCAACGCCTGAAGCTATGGTGGAAGTCTCGGCCATCGCGGGATCTCGGCCAGGTAAATATCGCCGGCGGCAAGCGGAGGGGGAGGGACACAGTGCCGGGGGACTTAAGGGGAGAGTGTAGCTAGCCTAGTGCTAGCTACACAAAAAAATAGCCACCCATGGCCGCACAAAATAGAACACCAGGGTGGTTAAGAACCTCCTCTAGGATCTACGTACATCAGCCATTATAACAAATTAAAAATGCAACATGTTTGGGCCTTGTTTGCTCACCACCAGCCAACATTGCAAAGAGATCATGTTCAAAGCAATCGATACAGACTTAAAATGTAACCACAGTCTGCAACTGGAAAACAAACTCACTACAAGCCAAACAAACTCACTACAACTCTCAACTCAATTTTAAATGCAGGTTAACATTTCTCCATACCGTTTAATTCTGACAAAGGCAGGGACTCCTGAAAGGTAAAATAAATATGCAAATATAGAGCATCACAAAAGTATTATATTGCTAATACACTTCTACTAGTTCACCTTCCCAGGTATATTATAGTTAAATGTGAGCCAAGGACTGTGTAATTACTCACATAGCTTTCATGCTTAATGCAGCCGGTTAGAGATATTCTCTTTATAAAACTCTGTCACATGATCTGGAAATCTGTTCACAAAACACAGATCTGCCAGCAGAGTGGGAGTTTCCTCTTCACTTGACTAGTCCATGGAAACGTATCCCCAGCCCTGGCCGCGGAGGGCGGGTTGGGGAAGGGGCACATCAGGAGGGAGGGGGGTCCCGCCCTTCCCCCTCACCTGGGTTCCCCATCCCCGCTCCCCCTCCTGCTATGTCTGCTATAGCAAAACTAATAAGCGAGTGGGGAAGCATTACCTTCCTTTCTTCTGCTCGCCGCGTGACTTCCTGCAATGCCGCCCTCTAGTGGGCGGCATTGCAGGAAGTCACGCAGCAGCAGAGGAAGGAAGGTTATTGCTTGTAGAGGGAGATCCATTTTTGTATTGCTTTTCATTGCCCCTGCGTGCATCCGGGGTCCATGAAAACACTGCAAATCCGGACCCTCCATTCAGTTTTTCAAAGCAGATCCCTCAGATTGCCCAAGGATCCAATTTTGAAGTGGGTTAAGACAGAAGCTATTTTTAACATTGGTTTCCGTGGCTCTGGTTTTGGTCCAGGCTCAAAAACGGAGCCACGGATATGTTTTTAAAACAAATGTGAACTGAACCTTAGTCCAGATTGTCCGCTGGTCAGTAGTCTGGCATGGTTTTCCTGTGTAACCAGCATAGCACTTATCACACTTATCAGGGCATAACCATACAGAGCATAATGCTGTAAAGTAGTCTGCAGTGGCTGAAGATAGCGCTCCTAAGTTCAACCTTCCACACCTACCTCCAAAAAAACCTAAAAAAACACAAAAAACTACATATGAGATTATCAAGACAAATGCATGAAAAAGAAACTGGGGCAAACGGGAATCAGAATCATTTGTTAATTTAGCACAGTGCTGTCCAACTTCTACACACGATACAATTTCCCACCCAATCATTGGGTGATCAAACGGGAAGTTGCATCGCGTGTTCAAGTCCAAAGTGCACCCGATCAATAAAGCGATCAAGTTTCTAATAAGTGTGTAAAAGCGCTTGCCTTTACATTATAGAATTCTCAGGCTAACATCAACCAAAAATACTGTAGCCTCAAAATGACATCTCATGAGCATTCAACAAAGGCAATTTCATGCAAGTGAAACTACAGCTGTAGATTGCAGTGGGGGCTTAACTATGTTCTTGTGAGCTCCGTCACACATTTCATGCCAATAATTTTCAGAATAATTTCTGGCAAGGCAGCCTTGCAGGTGCATGTACAGCCATCATGATTTGGCAGACTAGTTTACAAGGTAGAGTCTAGTCACAGCGTTGTAAAAACTGTTTCACACTTTGGAATCGCGGAAACGGCGGATGGTGCTCGCGACCATACTCTCCTCCCTCTTCACAGAGCTCCGTGATTGGCTGATAAAAATAAACATTTGTATCAGACACTTATATTACGCAGACTTGACCACAGATAGAATATTATGTAACGTGTTCGCAGAGCTCCTGCTGAGTTGTACACTCTTGCCAACCCAGCTCCTGCTGGGTAAAATAATCAAGCCTGGAGAGTTCATGAGAATCACTGCAACTCCAGGGCACATTTCCTACCCAGTTCAGTGAAGACAGCAGAATTTGTGTCAATTCTTCATCCTGCTAAGGGATGTCAGGCCTGTCAGCATTTCTTATGGTCAGATGAGGTTCACATAGACGGGGGTTTCCAAAGCTGACTAACGTGTCACCAGCCTTCCCTTACATCTTTCTCCTGATGGTGGAACACACGCCTGCTGTCTAATAAGCATTGCATGTGGATGCAGATAGAGAAAGGAAACTCATCAGTCCAACGGGACATTCTACATGTACTATTATAGCAACTGTCTTACATTTACGTGCCTATTTTCATTGTATTTAGAGTATCTGTGAAGATTCTCATTTATCTAGAGCAGGGGTGGGCAAACTGGAGTCCGTGGGCCGTACCTGGCCCATATGCACATTTTCATCCGGCTCACCGATGCAGGGCAAGATTTCATAGATCAAGCCCCCATAAGTGTACTGGGGGCATCTTACGGACACCATGCCAGTTTGTAGCTCATGAAGTCTGGCAGAAGGAAAAATGGAAAATGGCATCTGAAGCCCAGCACTGGAATCTATTAGTGTCTCCATTGCTGGGCCCTGGCAGCCATTTTCCTGTAGCCCCCTGCTCTGTCTGTCAAACACAGGAAGGAGGCCGAGAGAGAAGTCTACTGCTAGGTGAGTACTTTTTTTACTTCAGGTGCCACCATGGACACCGTATAAGGGGGCACTAACGGGGGGGGGGGAGGATGAGGGAGAATGACCGAAACATTAAAGTGAACCTCCAGACTAAAAATCGACTCAGCAGCACTGAAAAGGCCTGGTGTTTCTTTAACAGTTTCACAGCATCAGAACGTTGTTTCTCTTATACAAGCCTCATTTTTTAGCTGCACAGAAGCTTCCCCTTATGCTGTGCAAAGCATGATGGGATTTATGATGTTTTTGTTCTCTTTCTGCTGTTTTGGTGCAATTTTATTTTTTTACATTTTGAATTTGACATTTGAAGCCTAGTGCGTGCAACTGGGAGGAGTTATCAGGACACAGGACAGTTGGAACTGTGTCCCATGCACCCTGTCACCTGCTTTCAACCAAAAAGATGGCTGCCCCCATGAATCACAAACATTTGCCTGTTCTTTTAAAACAGGGTAGGTAAAAGATTATATTACCTATCTATTCTAATTAACATAACTAATGTATTCCCAAACTAAGCAGCGCTCCAGGACCAATTAGCTAAAAAGTCAAACAAAACCTGGTAAATGTCCACCATAAGCAACAACAGTCTCTTTGCCTGTGGCCTGTTTGATTTCCTGGTTTCCACCGTTAAACTCCGCTCAGGTCCAACAAGTCATGTGAAAAAAAATATAGGAGAGAAAGGACCAATAGTGTAAATCCGTAAAACTGTTTTGCATTCACCACCACCTTTTCCCTTATAGCAATAACCGTGTTTTCCTTTATTACTGTTACACCTTCTGTGAGCACCTCAACACACCCCCACCGTGTGTGCACTCACCCAATAAGCCTTCTTAGTTCTCCGGAGGTAGGATTGATAGCATGTGGGGGATATATATATATACAGACTCCAGGAATCCGGCTCCAATCAATAGCACTACGACTAAAAGAGTTCTATATAGTGTAAAACCATTTATTCATAAGACATTAAAAATCAGACCGCACTCACAATTGGTTGACTTGGGAATAGTGCATATAACAACGTTTGGTCCCTGGGTAACCACTCTGTCAATAGCCGCCTTGAATCCCCTTGTCTCCGCTTGCCTGGTCTGCTACTTCCGCATCTGCCGACAGCATATAGCGTAGCTCCGCCCTACGCGTTTCGTCATAAGTATGACTCACCTGATGAGTCATACTTATGACGAAACGCGTAGGGCGGAGCTACGCTAGACGCTGTCGGCAGATGCGGAAGTAGCAGACCAGGCGAGCGGAGACGAGGGGATTCAAGGTACAGATGGTTAAAAGCGCACACCACGTATATGTGAAGTGTTTAGTATATACTTTCCCTAAGTGCAATTGTTCTGTTTCTTATTAACATAACTAATGTAACCTAATTACAGTATGTGTATTTAGGCTGAAGTTCCCCTTAAAAGGGGTGCTCTGCATCTTAGATTTTTTTATGGGGGAAATGCTACCTCATGTGTTTTTTAAAAAGGGAAAATGCTACTGTTTTTATGTGTCTTTTGTGAAAATGCTGCCCCATCATGTTTATTTTATGGGAAATGCTGCTGCATCAAGTGTATTTTGTGGAAAATACTGCCACATTATGTGTATCTTGCGAGAAAATCTGCCGCCTTATGTGTATTTTGGGGGAAATGCTGCTGCATTACCTATATTTTGCTACTGCATCATGTGTATAACTCTGCCACATCCTGTGTATTGTGTGGGAAACACTGCTGAATCATGTGTATTTTGTGGGAATGTGTGGGAACTAGCGGCCTAACTAAAACTAGGGGTACATTTGGCTTCCAGGATGGGGGAGGTGGCTACCTACACTGGCCCAGCCCCTCAGTCAAATTTAAGATCGCTATGTAGCCCCCTGAGTCAAAAAGGTTGCCCAGCCCCAGATCTAGAGGGTAATATAGTGATCCTGTATAGCTGGCAGGTCAGAGAGAAATTCTTTTTTTTTTTTTTCAAACACCTCCTCTTTCTTTCAGTCACTGTTGATTCTTTTGCACAACAAACATGCCTTTAAATCACTGCTTATTTCAGCTGTTGCATAGGCATGTTCATAGCTTTACATATACTGTCTATCCATCTTGGCCTCTGATGACCTCTTCTTCTTTTGCCTTCAGTTTTTCCAAGGATCAAGGATTTTTCCAAAGAATCCAGTGTTTTCATCATGTGACCAAAGTATTTGAGTTTTAATAGTAGTATCAACACTTATAAGTGAACACATATCTTGAAGTATTGACTGGTTAGATCTTCTGGCAGTCCAGGGAACTCTTAGTAGCTTTCTCCATACCCACAATTCAAAAGCATCAATTTTTCTTACACATAACCTTATTTATAGTCCAACTTTCACAGCCATATGTTACTACTGGAAAGACCATAGCTTTTAGCTACCCTGAACTTTGTTGGTAAAGTGACATCTCTATCCTTTAACCTCCCTGGCGGTTTATTAAAATCCGCCAGGGGGCAGCAAATACGTTTTTTTTTTTATTTTTTTTTTCATGTAGCGAGACGGCGATCAGAGATCAGGAGATCCCGTTCAAAGAACGGGATCTCCTGGAGGGCTTCCCCCGGCGCCATGGCGACGGGGCGGGATGATGTCACCGACGTCAAAGGGGATTCCGATCCACCCCACATCGCTGCCTGGCACCGATTGGCCAGGCAGCGCACGGGGTCTTGGGGGGGGGGGTTTGGTGGCTGCGGCGACGCGGACAGCGGCGGATCGGCGGCGATCGGGCACTGCACGCAGCTAGCAAAGTGCTAGTTGCGTGCAGCAAAAAAAAATCATGCAAATCGGCCCAGCGGGGCCTGAGCTGTGCCTTCCGGCGGCATAGCCAGGAAGGTTAACACGTAGTGCAAATTTGCCATAGATTTCCTCCCAAGTTCCAGGGGCTACCAAAGTTCAAAATAAAACTACCAAGGTTCAAATTAAAAATACAGAGGTCCCGGGAATAGTAAGTGCTTACTCACATACAGAGTGAGGATTACAGAGAGGAGGCGCCAGCGAGGATGAAGACAGACGGACACAAATAAAATGATATAAAATGAACACACAATGTACCTGCAAATAAATATTACATACTTACCTCGCCATCAGTTCCTCTCAGAAGCTCACTATTTTCTTCTAACTACAATCCTGTTGAGTTCTGACAAGATTTTGTCAGAACTGTAATATACCAGTTGCTGTCAGTTATATAGCAGCTGCTGTCAGTTACAACTGAATGTGCAAGGTAATGTCCATGTTTCCCTATGGCTCAAGTGGGTGATGTTACAGTTTAACTGTGTGCTGACCAGGAAGCTGTTACAGGGTCATTGCCATTTTTTTAAATGAAGGATGGAGAATTCCATTGATCACAGTGGACATACAGGACACCGGAGAGGAGAATGAGATTGAGGAGTAGACTACGTGGGAGGGAAGTATGACCTGTGTATGTTTATTTCGACTCTTCCATTTTCAGATCAGGTTTACTTTAAACTGTTAATTTAAAAAAATTCTATCAATGCATATGAAAAATAAAAATCTATATACTGTATATAGTTTTCCAGTTCTGCCAGTTAAAACCACTAATGGATCTTCTGTATTTCCGCTAATCATCACCCTATTAAGACCTTCCCTGAAATTTTCAGAGCTAAAATTCATTGCAGACTGGCCCAGTTGCCACATGTTCTGTGCCACACTTGCCCAGCAGATCACCTTGCTGCACCTGTAGAACACTATATGGTTTACACAGACTAGAAGGAACAAGCAGGCTGGTATAGCTCTCTGCACATCCCTTTGTACCCTGAAGGAAATGGTGTCTCCTACCTTGAGCTGCAGCTCTTTGTATCTCTTTGACATGCGGATGAGTAACTTTTCATCATTGATCATTGCTGGCTTCTCCTGGTAGTACTGCACCATGGCCTCTGCTGCTTCTGTGTATGCCATTTCCACAAATGCCTGTAGGTAAATATTAAGTCAGCTATAGATTCATATCTTCACACCCAAGACCTGCACTCTGTGATCGCATTCAAAGTATACAGTCCTACAGCCAGTCACCCACTGAAGACCACACTAGGAACACTATACTAAGCAGGGCCTCCCATTGCCCTCAGCACAACCTGAGCAGCTATTCAAGGGATGGATTCCACAAGATTATTATTTAGTATTTATATAGCACTGACATCTCCCCAGAGCTTTGCAAAATATATAGTCCTGTCAGCAACTGTCCCTCAGAGCAGTTTCCATAGTTCTATGTCACTCATAGTCTAGTCCAGTGTGTGTGTGTGTGTGTGTGTGTGTGTGTGTGTGTGTGTGTGTGTGTGTGTGTGTGTGTGTGTGTGTGTGTGTGTGTGTGTGTGTGTGTGTGTGTGTGTGTGTGTGTGTGTGTGTGTGTGTGTGTGTGTGTGTGTGTGTGTGTGTGTGTGTGTGTGTGTGTGTGTGTGTGTTGTGTGTGTGTGTGTGGTGTGTGTGTGTGTGTGTGTGTGTGTGTGTGTGTGGTGTTATTATGCCCCATTTTTCAGTTGCAGATTTATACTAAGAATGGAGGGGGGGGGGGGGGGGGGGGCAGCAGGGAGGAGGGATCTGGACTTCTTCCTTCCTCCTCTCCCACCACGTCCCCCAGGTTGTGTCCTTTCCTCTCACTGGTTGGACTCGATGGACGTATGTCTTTTTTCAACCCAAATAACTATGTAACTATCCAAACCTACAAGTCAGTGCCATGGCAATGACGCTGCTTACCTCTTCCCCAGTCGGGACTCTCCAGGGCTCCCACTTCAGCCACTAGGTGTCACTATCCTCTCTGGTCTCTGCCACATGTGTGGCATGCAGAGAAATTCAGACTGAGAGAAAGGCAGAGGACAGTGACACCTAGTGGCTGCAGCCAGGGGTGCCAGATGGGGGAAGAGGTAACTGCTGCTCACTGCTGCTGTGCTGATCTATAGATCTGGGGGGCAGAGCCAGAGGACTATAGCCGGGGGGGCCTCGGTGGAGGATGGAAAAAGGCCGGACCCCTCCTCCCCCGCTGGGCATGGGGGGGGGTCTAAATGTAGGAAGGGAGCCCCCTAAAGGTTTTGCAGGGTGGCCCTGTCGGGCGTAGTTATGCCTCTGGATACTGGTGGAGGCTGGTTAAGTCCATGGATTTATGCTACTGACACCAAATTCTAACCCCACCATCTGTGTGCCTAAGCCGAAAACCAGTTTACTCAGACCAAGCTACAATTTTTCTGCTTTTCAGTGTTGGTGACTCTGGTGTTCCGAGTTAACATATCCTCAGCTCAGACCATCTCGCAATTCTGCATATGGAAATGCCTTGTTAATAAGCGAGGTTCGAGAAAAATACCCACTCACTCACATGATGTTCCTTCACACCATTTTGATTAAGAGATTAAAGAATGTTGTATTTGAGTATACCCACAGACCAGTAATCACTGAAGCTCCAGGCCTGTATTCTTCATGACTCATCCTCCTCTTTCTGTCCATCAATCATCGGTAGCACTTTGTGAACTGCGGCGAGCTGTTTAGTTCTGTACTGAGGATGACCCCTCTCGTTAGAGCTCACACTGTCTACTTGGCGTGGATGACAGGGTCAGCAATTCCATAAGGTCAAAAGCTTCTCAGGGGCCCCACAAGTCAGGGACTGTTGAGGTCACAGGTTCACTGCCCTTACAGTATGAAAACATAAAGGGCACATTTACCTAAAACCGTCCCTGGTGGAATGGTGACTGTGTTGGGACTCTTAGTGTCCAGGAATCAGAAGTACTTACCTTGGGCTTAGTCTAGTCTGTGGCAGGAAGTACTATTGACTGGCAGAGTTTCAAGCTGCATATGCTTTGCATTAATTTTGTAGCTGAAATTCTTCAAGGAGCACTACAGCGAAAAACTGTAAAATTTAAAATATGTGCAAACATATACAAATAAGAAATACATATTTTTCAAGAGTAAAATGAGCCATAAATTACTTTTCTCCTATGTTGCTGTCACTTACAGTAGGTAGTAGAAATCTGACAGAAGTGACAGGTTTTGGACTAGCTAATCTCTTTATAGGGGATTCTCAGGGGTATATTTATTTTCAAAAGCATTTAGTGAATTACAGTTGCTCTGTCCAACTGCCAAAAAAGCTGTGTAGCGAGCAGGGAAGCTGGCCAGCATGATTGTTTAAATCCTTTTTCGGAAATATCTTTACAAAGAATAAAAGCCTTGCTGAGAATCCCCTATTAAAGGGAACCTTAACTGTAAAAAAAAAAATGAGTTTTACTTACCTGAGCCATGAGTGACTGCGAGGGCCCAGGATGGTTGCAGGGGGTTGGTAGATGCCCCAGGTAAGTAAAACTCATGGGTTTTTTTTACAGTTAAGGTTCCCTTTAAGAGATGGACTAGTCCAAAACCTGTCACTTCTGTCAGATTTCTACTACCTACTGTAAGTGACAGCAACATAGGAGAAAAGTAATTTATGGCTCATTTTACTCTGGAAAAAATGTACTTCTTATTTGTATATGTTTGCACATATTTTAAATTTTACAGTTTTTCGCTGTAGTTCCCCTTTAACATTTCCTTGACCATCTCTAGTGGTTGGTACAGGTTATAGACTCTCGTGGTGGAAAACTCTAGCAGTAATCTGGAATAAACTCACACACTTAGATTTACCTGGTTGGTAGATTTCATTAAGATGTAATTGGTGACCTTCCCGAATGGCAATCCCAGATTCACCACATCATTCTCATTGCAGCTTCCTTCAGGGAGATTACAGATGTGAACCACTCGCCCAGCAGCATTCGATTTCCTTTGTGCAAACTGCAACAACCAAAACAACCCAATTATTTCTACTGTTGCAGTTTGATTTTATACAGTACATGTTCATTTGCACCATAATTATTAAAATAAACCACCTTTCAACCTATATTTGCACAGTTACCGTTGGGTAAGCCAATCTGCTCCTGCCACTCGCCTAACTCATATGCTTTGTAGTTGTAAAACTCTTCTAACCATCCTAAAAGTTTGGAAAATCACTTTCTGTCAGTGCTTCCAGAGTTACGGTAGATCCCGTTTACACTTAATCAGTTGGTACGTGCTTTTTATTCTTCTCCATAGCAGTACATTGTGAAAAACGATTTTAGTGAAAACTCCTTAAGTGTGAACTGTGCCATAGCAAAACATGGCCATTACTTTGAGAATCACTTGTCCTTTCAGTTATAACTGAGAGCAACTGATTAAGTGTAAACGGGACCTTAGGGTTTGGAGTTAGAAAATGAGAATAGGAGGGGTTTTTTTTTTTGCTAGGGGATAGTGTAAGAGATGCTAGGGAGAGATGTCAGGAGGGAGTTGAAGATAATGTTAGGATTCAGGAAGGGGTAAAGTTGGACCAGGTGCTAAAAAAGATGAGTTGTGAGGAATGGTTTCATGCTGGAGTAGGGGGTTAAAGAGACACTGAAGCGAAAAAAAAAATTATGATCTAATTATTGTATGTGTAGTAACGCTAAAGGTAGCCATACACTGGTCGATTTGCCATTAGATCGACCAGCTGACAGATCCCTATCTGATCGAATCTGATCAGAGAGGGAACGTATGGCTGCCTTTACTGCAAACAGATTATGAATCGATTTCAGCCTGAAACCGATCATAATCTGTGGAGCCGCCGCTGCTGCCTGTCCCCCCCCCCCCCCCCGCGCATACATTACCTGACGCTGGCTCCCGGGCATCTTCTCCGCATCTTCTCCACGCTGCACCCGCTCCATCACGGCGCTTCCTGTGTCACTATTTGAACTTCCTGGTCACTGCAGTGACAGGAAGCGCCGGGATGGAGCGGGTGCAGCGCGGAGAAGATGCGGAGAAGATGCCCGGGAGCCAGCGTCAGGTAATGTATACCTGATCGGATCGGCCGCCGCTAGCGACGCGCTCCCTACCCGCGGGCGATCGAGGGTAATTTCCCGCACGGCGCGATCGACGGACCGATCCGATTTCGGGAGGAAATCGGATCGGCGGGTGCGTTTAGCGCGAACAATTGGCAGCAGATTCGATCCCAGGATCGAATCTGCTGTCGAAACGGCCACGAATTGGGCCAGTGTATGGCCACCTTAAGAAAAAAAAACATTAGCAGCAGAGACAGAAGTCTAATATTGTTTCCAGTAAAGGAAGAGCTAAGAAACTCCAATTGTTATCTATGCAAATTAGCCATTGAGCTCCACGACTTTCAAAGTCGCAGAGAACTCTGCCAGACACTTGAGATAATAAGCTTTAAAAGACAATGTATCTTTTTTTTCCCTCTGCAGGGAAGATTTTGCAGAGCAGGCTAGTGAACTTTTGAACCCATTTAGAATGCTGAGTAGTGTCTAAACTGTAAATATTAGAGAATGATGCAATGTTATAAAAAAAAAAAAACACTATATTACTGAAAATAAAAATATTAGAATATTTTCTTTGCTACTAAAATTCAAGTAATTATCCGTATTACACAACCAATTCATTATATCATCATTTTTTTTCGCTTCAGTGTCTCTTTAAGTGGGTCTACAATCTAGTATAGTACAGAATAAAAACCTGTTCTCTAATCGTTATTGCCTATATAGTCATCCTGCCTGCCTTGTCCAAAAATAATGTCATCTGTGTAAAAAGTCCACCAGGGAAAATAAACACAATATAAATGCTTGTTCTGTGTCTTGTCTAAAAAGAAGGAAGGTATTTAGTGTTGATTGAAGAAGGATACGGCTAGGCGTCAAAAAGAGAATTTAATGTCGGATGTAGAAGGTTAGGGCCCAGGATTGGGATTTAGTGTTGAGGGTAGGTGGTTAGGATTAGGCATCAGGAAAGGAATTTAGCATTGGATGAAGGAGATTAGCGTTCAACTTTAGGAAGGGAATTTAGTTTTGAATGAAGGAGGTTAGGGTTTGGCATCAGAGAGTGGATTTAGTGTTCAAGTGAAGTGCGTTAGGGGTAGGCATCACATTATTATTATAATAATAATCTGGAAGAGAACTTTAGAAAGAGAATTTAACATGCTATGGAGTAGATTAGGATTAAGCATCAGGAAGCAAATTTAGCATGCTTTGGGGTAGGTTGGGGCTAGGTATGTGGGGGGGGGGGGGGGGGGATTTAGCATGGTATGGAGCAAGTTATGGTTAGGCATCAGGAAAGGAATTAAGTGTACTATGGAGTAGGTTAGGGTTAGGCATTAGGAGGGTGATAAGAGGATTTGGTATTCAGGGGAAGTGGTTATGGTTAGGCATCACATTAGGAAGGGAATTGAACAAGCTAAGGAGTAGGTTAGGGTTGGGCATCATGAAGTGAATTTAGCATGCTTTGGGGTAGGTTAGGGTTAGGTATTGGGGGTGGGGGGGATGTAGCATGCTTTGGGGTAGGTTAGGTATTGGGGGGGGGGGGGTTAGCATGCTTTGGGGTAGGGTAGGTATTGGGGTGGGGGGGATTTAGCATGCTTTGGGGTGGGTTAGGTATGTGGCGGGTTAGCATGCTTTGGGGTAGGTTAGGGTAAAATATTGGGGGGTAGCATGCTTTGGGGTAGGTTAGGTATTGGGGGTTGGGGGATTTAGCATGCTTTGGGGTAGGTTAGGTATCGGGGGTTGGGGGGATTTAACATGCTTTGGGGTAGGTTAGGGTTAGGTATCGTGGGTTGGGGGGGATTTAGCATGCTTTGGGGTAGGTTAGGGTTAGGTATTAAGGGGGGGGTTAGCATGCTTTGGGGTAGGTTAGGGTTAGGTATTAGGGGGGGGGGTAGCATGCTTTGGGGTAGGTTAGGGTTAGGTATTAGGGGTTGGGAGGATTTAGAATGCTTTGGGGTAGGTTAGGTATTGGGGGTTGGGGGGATTTAGCATGCTTTGGGGTAGGTTAGGGTTAGGTTTTCGAGGCTGGGGGGGGGGGATTTAGCATGCTTTGGGGTAGGTTAGGTATTGGGGGAGGGGGGATTTAGCATGCTTTGGGGTAGGTTAGGGTTAGGTATTGGGGAGGGGGAATTTTGCATGCTTTGGGGTAGGTTAGGTATTAGGGGGGGTTAGCATGCTTTGGGGTAGGTTAGGTATTGGGGGTTGGGGGGATTTAGCATGCTTTGGGGTAGGTTAGGGTTAGGTATTGGGGAGGGGGAATTTAGCATGCTTTGGGGTAGGTTAGGGTTAGGTATTAGGGGGGGTTAGCATGCTTTGGGGTAGGTTAGGGTTAGGTATTGGGGGTTGGGGGGATTTAGCATGCTTTGGGGTAGGTTAGGTATCAGGAAAGGAATTACGTGTACTATGGAGTAGGTTAGGGTTAGGCATTAGGAGGGTGATAAGAGGATTTTTGAGGGGATGTGGTTGGCTGTCAGGAAAGAAATTAAGCATTGGGGAGGAGGAAACGGTTTGTCATCAGGAAGGGAATTTAAGGTTCAGTCTAGACATCAGGAAATGGATCCTTTAGGATTAGGTGATCAAACTGCTTGTCACATTGAAATATTCTGCTATTACATAAATGTAGAAATCTTGTTATTGGTATTCATCAGTGGTGGTCAATGAGATGTAAATCATTCTTGTTTGTGTGCAATTTTACACAAACTGGAAATGTGCCAATCAAAAACTACAGGAAGTGCATTTGATTGGTCCAGTTCCAAGCTGCATGCAAACCGGCATGATTTGCATTTCAGTGACCACCTCTAGCATTCATTGTGATGAATAAGTAGGTGTGAAGACACGGCTCTGCCAATCATCTGTGTAATATAGAGAGGCATGTGCCCTACATGCCCAGAAATATCTGTTTGGAAAATGCATGACTTGACTTTTCTAGAAACCTGACCACTTTGTTTATGATTAAAGCCAGGGCCAAGCATATCCGCCACGTCCCCCAGCGAAACGCTACATGCTTTATTTGGAAGTGAATACTGCCATGCAAATCACTTTCAGTCTTGTGATCAAAGTGTCCCGATAAATAAAATGATCACCGGAAAACCACTATGGCTTCCTGTGTCTGCTGTGTGTGCATCACAACAGATAACATACACAACTAATGCCTGTTATTTCAATTTGCATCCCATAGCCCATTTTTTCTTACAAGACCCCCAGAGACGTGCAGGAGAGCCAGGCATATGAATGCAGCTTGTCTGACTGTGGAGAACATGCATGATCCAACAAACTGGACTTTTATTTTTTATTTAATTTTAGTTAGGTGGCAAAATATTCAACCCTTGCCTGGGTCTTATTAGAATATAGTGTGAGTTACAGTGTAATCTCGTTATAGTAAAGATTCGGGTGTAATAAACTAATGTTCAGGTCCCAGCCAAGCACCACTATAAAGGTGGCTATACACTGAAAGATTTGCAGCAGATTCAACTATTAGATTTTTGGCAGATGCCTGTCCAATCCAATCTGGCAGCAAGATATCTGATGTGTGCCACACACTAGGAACAGATTTCCAATAGATTTCAGAATGAAATCTATTGGAAATCAATCTAAATGCATTATTGGACCATTAGATCCAATGCAACTCTATAGGCCATGGATCTGCTGCCAGCAGCAGATCGACCTAGATTTTCCATACTGTCAGATAGATAAAATCGATCGAAATCGGCCACAAATCGATAGAATGGGGAATTTGATAGAATCGATTTCTGATCGATCGATGGCTGAAATCGACCAGTGTATGGGCCCCTTAAGTATATGGGAGTAACATAGAAAAACCAACACCACAGCCAAAGAAAACTTTTTGGTTGATTTATAAAGATATGTGTAAAACGCAGGTAGCAGCACTAGTGAGCAAAAAAAAAAAATATATGTAGAAAACCACACCGAAACCAAAAAATGCTGCTCAACCGCGTATTTTAATTAGCATAACATATTAGTATTGTTTAATGCCTGTCAATGCAAGCAAATGCAAAGACTAGATTTATAGTACATCATATTGCTGAGTATAAGTACAACCATCACATATTTAAAAACCTTAAAGAGAATCTGTATTGTTAAAATCACACAAAAGTAAACATACCAGTGCGTTAGGGGACATCTCCTATTACCCTCTGTCACAATTTCGCCGCTTCCCGCCACATTAAAAGTGGTTAAAAACAGTTTTAAAAAGTTTGTTTATAAACAAACAAAATGGCCACCAAAACAGGAAGTAGGTTGATGTACAGTATGTCCACACATACAAAATACATCCATACACAAGCAGGCTGTATACAGCCTTCCTTTTGAATCTCAAGAGATCATTTGTGTGTTTCTTTCCCCCTGCATCTCTCATGCACTGAAGTTTCAGGCTGCTCTTTTCTTCCTGCAAACAGCTTTGCCCTTGTCTGTAATTCCTCACTATGTGAAAGCCCAGCCAGCTCAGAGGACGATTTATCCAGCTTGTAAAAGATAAGAGAGAAGCTGCTCTAATCTAAATAACACACAGGCAGTGTGCATAGAGGGGCCTGGAAGGGGGAGTTCATAGCAGAACCACAACACTGAAGAACTTGGCAGCCTTCCAGACACAGGCTGACAAGTCTGACAAGAGAGAGATAAGTTGATTTATTACAGAGACTGTGATAGTACAAAGTGCTGCAGTAAGCCAGAACACATTAGAATAGCTTTTGGAACTTGTAGGATGATAAAAAACAGGATGCAATTTTTGTTACGGAGTCTCTTTAATGTCACTTTGGATCCAGTCTGCAATTTTAATATTTTTGTTTAGAGAGCCATCCAATAATGCAGCATAAATTAGGATTGAATTGCCATACATACAATGCTAGAGAATCATAAATTGTAGGTCTGGCGCTAGCTATGCAAGCTATTTTAATACACTATCTTGCACTTTATTGATATTATTGATCACAGTGGTCTATCACATTCTGCAAATTGGTCTCCGAGTACTCCAGCACTGTATGTATGGCAATTCAAGCCAAATTTATGCAGCATTGCTGGATGTCTCTCAAGACACAAATATTAAAATTGCAGACTGGATCCAAAGTGACATTAAGGTTTTTAAATAGGTGATGGTTGTACTTATACACAGCAATATAATGTACTATAAATATAGTCTTTGCATATGCTTGCATTGAACAATACTCTGTGTACTGCAATTATGCTAATTAAAAAATGCAGTTAAAGTGGACCCAAATTAAAAATACAAGATTTCAGAAATAAAATCTATTGTCTAAATTATAATAATAAATAGCAGCCTTTTTCAGCTGCATGCTGACAAATATAAAATATTTTACATTTATTGGAGGAACCCCTCCCTTCCTTTCATATTGCCGGGATTTTTCCGGCAAACTGGTGGAGTAGTTGGTGTCCGGCAATGGAGAAATTGCTGATGGCTGCCCCCAGTATAACCCTAGTTATGCAAAGAGAAGGGTGAAAAGCATGCACTGAAATGCTCATAGGCTTGAAGGAGTGTTTATTTATTCTTGTATGTTTCAGAATGGTGCAACTAAATTTTTTGAATTTAAAAAAATGTTTGGTTTGGGTCCGCTTTAAGCAGCATTTACTGGTTTTGGTGTGGTTTTCTATATCCAATCCAATCCAATCCAAAAAAGCTTTATTGGCAGGACCAAATACATTTAGCATTGCCAAAGCAAAACAAAGCATTAACATGGGGTTCGGGGGAGGGAAATAAGGGGAGGGTATAGGGGGTTGGGGTATGTAGTCCTTAGGGTGTGGGGGATGTAAGGGACAATATGGGGGGCTGGGATATACAGTCCATGGAGGGTATTGTGATATCATATTCCTCTCAGTTGGTGGCAGGCTGTGACATATCGGGCAACTATTTGCACAGTTGTTTCCTCCTCCCCCAGTAGGATGTAGAGTTTCCTCTCCTCATCTGTGGAGGTAAAATCCTGGATGTGGGCGGAGAGTCTCTGGAAGTGGGCGGTCCTCACAGGTGCATATTTGCTGCAGTGTAACAGGAAGTGGGCCTCATCCTCCAAGACCTTCTGGTCGCATTGTCTGCATAGTCTCTCCTCCCGGGCTTCCATGTCTGTCTGTGCCGCCCTGTCTCTACCTCCAGGCTATGGGCACTCAGACGGGACAGACTCAGGGTCTGTCTGTCTTTGTGATGGTGTAGCCTCTCCAGATATGGAGCCATTGTGTACTTCCTCTGTAGTGATTGGTAGACAGTGAGTTTCGTGGAATTCTTTGTCACTTCTCCATTCCTTATGTATCGTTCCTTGCAGCTTTCTATAGTCCCTTTTATTTGGGCTTTTGTCAGCCTGTGTTGGTGGTCTTGGCTGGGCCGGGTGCTGATGCTTTGCTTGAGAGTGCGTGGTATGGCCTCGCCCCCCTGGCTCAGTGAGGCTTTATGGTGGTAAGTGCTGGGGTTGCTGCTTTGTATATGCGCCCAGTATGAGAGTGCCCTCTGCTGGATAGTAAGCCATACTGGGAACCTGCCTAGCTCTACCCGGCAAGCTGAGTTCGAAGTGCTGCAATGGACTTGGAGGAGATACTTGCAGAACTCTAGATGGAAGATTTCTGTTGGGCTGGGAGTAATGACTGGTATAGTAAACTCTGATAAAATAGAGCTGTTATAGTAAACCTGTTTTTTGGCCCCTGCGGTATTCTACATCTGGCTATAGTGGGAAAGTGGCCAGGCGCATGCGTCATATGTCATTCAGTCAGAGACCCATGAGCCGTAGGCAGCTGGCAGCAAATTGTAGTCTGCTTGCTATCTGCACACTACTCTTCGTGGATTACCTCAAAAGCACCAGTGAGACATACCGGTATGCTTCCTGTGTAAATTGCTGTCTGATTACTGAGGGAATTGCCTATCACCTGTGACTTGCTTGTGCATGGCTGCAATGCTACATCATCATCCAGGTAGCACAGAAATGTGGAAAGATAAGCACACTACAAGTACTGTACCTGCATTAACTGGTGAGATCTATGCTTCCTGTGCAAGCTGTTGCATAATCACTACATGCAAATCCCTGCATAGTTAAACACTGTGCATTTTGATCTAGATTAGACACTGGGCCTGATTCACTATTCAGTGCTAACCTAGTTAGCACGCCCAAAGGCTTTGGGCGTGCTAACTAGGCTGCTAAGTAGTTAGCACCAATAAAAGTGAATCAGCTCGCGCGCAAAGTCCCACGCGCAAAGGCCGATGCGCACGACAGCGCACCTGATGCACCTATAAGGGAGCATTGGATGCGACCTTAACGTCGCACCCATGCGTCGTTAAGGTCACATCCAATGCGACCTTATAGGCGCATCGGGTCCACTGTTTTCGTTGCACTGCGGTGCGACGTTTCACGTGCACCGGCCCCTGTGCGTGCAAAGTTTTGTGCGCGAGACTTGGCTAGTTAGAGCGCACAAAGTGTCTTTAGGCATGAAGAGGGGCTTTTCACAAGCGTGCTAACAGTTAGCACCGCTTTGTGAATCAAGCCCACTGTCTGTGTTCACTTGCTCAAGCATTGAAAAGAAAGGACGACCCTCAATTATTGACTGAATTAACCACTTGCCGACTCACGCGTCGGCAAAGTGGTAGCTGCAGGACCAGCGACGCAGATCTGCGTCGCCGGCTGCAGGCTAATTAATCAGGAAGCAGCCACTCGCGCGAGCGGCTGCTTCCTGTCAATTCACGGCGGGGGGCTCAGTGAATAGCCTGCGGGCCGCCGATCGCGGCTCGCAGGCTAAATGTAAACACAAGCGGAAATAATCCGCTTTGTTTACATTTGTACAACGCTGCTAACAGTAGCAGCGTTGTACCAGATCAGCGATCCCCGGCCAATCAGCGGCTGGGGATCACTGTCACATGACAGGCAGGAGCCTGTTAGAGGCTGCACAGGACAGATTCGTTCCTGTGCAGCCTCCGATCTCCGGGGAAGGGAGGGAGGAGAGGGAGAGGGGGAATCCTGCGGTGGAGGGGGCTTTGAGGTGCCCCCCCCCCCCGCCAGCCACACGCAGGCAGGATCGATCAGACCCCCTCAGCACATCATCCCCCTAGTGGGGAAAAAAGGGGGGCGATCTGGTCGCTCGGCCTGTTGTTTGATCTGTGCTGGGGGCTATAGAGCCCACCCAGCACAGATCTTCTAAAACAGTGCTGGTCCTTAAGGGGGGGTAAAGGCTGAGTCCTCAAGTGGTTAAGATACAGTACCATAATATACTTTATGTGCTCGAGTATGACAATATCTGATATAGTAAACCACTTTTCCCATTCCCTTGGATTTTACTATAAGGGGATTCTACTGTATTAAAAAGTAGGTAATTTAATGTGTGCTAATGCATCACATGCTGTTCCCAGAGCAAAATTTTCTTTCTAACCATGTCTCTCTTTTGTTGGTCTGCTTTGGAACCTGGCATTGCAATTCTGACAAAACCCCCTGCCTCCGCCCGCCACCAGCCCCAAAGCACTTGCACGACACGCACAGGCATGCCTGCCCCCCTGCATCTATCCTCCTGTGCTGTCCCAAGTACGCCCATGTGCCGCGCATGCGTGCTGGCCAAAACACACACACACAGAGATTATTATATTTCATAAGGGCTGGGATGGGGGGGGGGGGCACCCTGTATTGAGAGGCTGAGTTTAGGGTGCTAGAATCTCTGTGCCTACAAGCTCCTGAACTGTAAATCCGGCTCTGGGCTATGATTAACCAAACCTAGACTGGAGATTCTACTCACATTTGTCTTAGATGTGCGTGGAATGCACTGGAATCACATGTGACAGCGTGTATCTACGTATATAAATGTACATGGGGTATAAGTGTTCTGAAGATTATATACGCGTCGACAGTTTATGTGAAGCATGATAACAAGTCCTGATGTTAGCAGGAACAAATTCATTTCTCATTCAGCTCAGACATCATGTTGTGCCCATTGTTCTGCCCAGGATCCTGTGGCATACAGTGTGAGAAACATGTGATATAGGACAATGGCTATGAGAGATGAGGGAATATCCCAGGCACCTAGCTACACTTGTCAGTGCTGACAGGTATCCTGACATCTGTGCAAACATTCAGAGCTCCCCCGGGGTGAACTTCAAATGGTCTTAGCACCAGGCTTAGAGGAAAGCAGGAGCTTCGCCACTGTCTTGGCTGGGATAGCAATGTCCAGACTTTATTAGACACACAGACTATGCTAGTGTGCACTCTTCATTTGCTGAAATACTCACTAACAGGAAGCCCAAGGCCACAGAGTTATATTTGTCAGCATGGCATTCACAGTTGAGTCATGTGCATTGGCCAAGCTTATAAAAGTAAAGCTGCACTACTGTGGAATTTCAATCACACACACAGGAAGATCAGCTTTCTATAGTATAGGGTGTGTCATTCATTCAGCCTACCAATTTACACCAGCAATTCTGTTTAAATACGCACAGCTGACTGCTGGGGAAAGGGGGGGGGGGGGCTGCAGGGGCTCGACAGCACAGGGGACAAATATTGGCTGAAAATACACTCAAGACAGCAAGAAAATGCAACATTTACATTTACTGTACCCAGAGAATAAATATATACATATATACTATATGTGCTACTATAGATAAAACCCACATGTTTTACTTGCCCATGTGTCCTGGTTATTACCAGGTTTAAAATGTATCCCTAGTATAATGTATGGCAATAATATTTTATGTGGAAATAAAAATATTTTTCTCCACTTTTTTTTTATTTTTTTTACGATTTCAATAATTACAAGCCTTTATTTTCAAAAATAACAGTTATATAGCCTCATGACATACATATTAAAAAGTCCCTAAGGTAAGTATGTATTTTATTAAAAAATGATGTAATTTATTCATGTATAAGTGTTTTGTTTTGGTAACTATGGGGTGGGGTAAAAAGTGTTAAAAAGTATTTATTTTTCTATATAATCTTGTATGTGGTGCAGTTTTACTTTTCGGCCACAATTACTTTTGTGTACTGTTTACAGCATTCAAGAATTAAGTGTTATGCGTATATTTAACCATTTAAGGACCAGCGGTTTCTGGGCACTTAAATGCCAGAGGCCACTGGTCCAATCTCGACGGAATCCCGACGAATCGCGGCACATAACCGCCGCAACCGCCATCATCGTCGCTCGCCGAGACCCCCAGGACATAGACTCTGCCATCTCTATGACGGCAGAGTCATGTGAGCCGGTCAGGAGCCGCTTTCATTGGCTCCTGACCCTGTTTTTCAATGTAAGCCAATGGGAGCAGCTTACATTTGATAGACACAGCCAGGAGCCAATGAAATCGGCTCCTGACCGGCTCACATGACTCTGCCGTCATAGAGACAGGCAAAGCCTGTGAGATGCGGTGAGAATAGTCGGGCTTGAGTGGCGCAATCGGCGGGGAGCAGCAGAAACGGCGGATGAGCGCTGCGGACCGTGATTGAGATGTACGCCCTGCCAGCCAGGAGCCCACCAAAACAGGGAGTAGAGCTCATTCACTGCGGTCCTTATCTAGTTAACTTTTAAATCCTCCAAGTAGCTGTACCTGAGGAACTACAGAAGAAAAATTACCGTAAGCCTTTATAGGGCTACTTGTGCTAAAAACTCTATAAAACATATCAATGCCTTTTTTTCTGTAATTTTCTGTCTGCGGCTGCTTTATTTTATCAGTATTGCAAAGACATATAGGGCCTGATTCACAAAGCGGTGCAAACTTTTTCGCGGACTTTTGCGCGCGCAAAGTGCCGCGATTCGTGCGATCGCGGGCTTTTGAGCGCGCAATTTAATTGCGCGTGCAAAAGTCCGCAATCGCGCGAATCGCGGCACTTTGTGCGCGCAAAAGTCCGCAAAAAAGTTTGCACCGCTTTGTGAATCAGGCCCATAAAGTTTGCTTTTAAGCATAGCAACCTGCTAGCAACTCATCTGTACAGCCTTGGGCCTGAACAGTCGCCGTGGGGAAGACCATCGTCATAATGTGTACAAGGCTTCAGACTTTCAGCTATGTACAGAGATAGATAAGGCAACAATCTAAAGCTAGCATTATCTGTCCCTTGGAAAGGCATATGTTTGGAAGATTATGGCTTCACTGGTTTACACTTTCACCCTTCCTACTTCAATGTGTGAATGCTCAGCCAAGCAAAGCTGCATGTTCATATGCTAGTCTACAAAGATGGATATCATTTACTTTGTGTTGAGCAAGTCTGCCAACCTCATATCTGAACCAACTATTAGGCGCACACCAAAAACCTCTAGCAGATCTTTAAAACGCTAAAGGTTTTTGAAGCAGATTTTCAGAGAGATTCTAGGCATGTTTGGAGAGGTTTTCTAAACATGCCTAGCGTTTTTTGGAGCGTTTTTGTGTAGCAGATTTCATATATTGTTACAGTAAAGCTGTTACTGAACAGCTACTGTAACAAAAACGCCTAGAAAACTGCTCCGATCTTGCATTTTTCAGAGCGGTTTTCCACTTTCCTATACTTTAATATTGAGGCAGAAACGCCTCAACAATCTAAAAAATGCTGCAGCCCCCGAGTTTGCGTTTGGGGGAAAAATGAACCGCTCTGGTGTGCACCATCCCATTCACTTTCATTAGCCAAGCAGATTTCCCCCTGCAAGCGTTTTAAAAAATGCTTCCGAACCGCTCTGTGCACCAGCCCTTACATTTATTCCTCTAGGGAGAGAGGGGGCGGAATTAAACATAAGCATTAAAACATTACATTTACACTTCTAAGGCGTTTTCCTAGATGACAACAATAATTTGTAAGCTAGACGTTTACTTCTCTAGGGATTGCACTTAGGGGGCAACAGAGTGAAATGTGTAACATTTATTATTAGGGAGGTGTAGGTAGGAGACTTCAGAAATAGATGTAAAAGTACTTACTTGTCAAGGAACCTGCAGAAGACAATGCATATATTACATTTGCTCCTCTAGGGAGTGTACCTAGAAGCCTTCAGAGAGCAATGTAAACATCACATTTACTCCTCTAAGGAGTGAACTTAGGAGCCTGCAGAAGGCAATTTAAACATGACTTTTACTCCTCTAGGGAGTTTACCCAGAAGCCTTCAGAAAGCAATGTTTACATTAGATTTGCTCCTCTAGTAAGTGCATCTAGGAGCTTGCAGAAGGCAATGTAAACATGACATTTAATCCTCTAGGGCAGGGGTCTCAAACTCAATTTACCCGGGGGCCGCAGGAGGCAAAGTCAGGATGAGGCTGGGACGCATAAGGGAGTTCACGTGTCCCCGCCGCAAAACGAGGGCTGCAGAGCCCCCAAATCACCTCGGGGGGCAATCCGCCGGCATTTCCTGGAAGGGGCAGAGCTTTCAGCTTCAGCTCTGCCCCTCCTGACGTCAATCGCGGCAGATCGCCGCCTCTGCCCACCCCTCTCACTCTTCCTTCACAGAGAGGGGCGGGGGAGAGGCGGCGATGCATTCGGCGATTGACGTCAGGAGGGGCAGAGCTACAGCTGGAAGCTCTGCCCCTCAGCGCAGTCGTGGATGTTTGCGCGGGGGATTTGGGGGTCTGCAGCCCTTGTTTAGCGGTGGGGATGCGGCGGATTACTTGGGAGCACTAAAGCGAACTATAAGGTAAAATGGGCAAATATAGTTTGCTTCCGTGTCTCTTTTGCTTTTGCCGGCAGGTAGGGCCGGTTTAAGCAACAATGGGGCCCCAGAGCAAAATAAACCTGCCCTCCCCCCCCCCCCTCCCCATCAGATACCCTGGAACAAAAATCGGCATTAAGGGACCTTTTTTGCAGCTGGTATAGTCAGGGTGTGAAGCCCCAATCGGTCGGAGCTCCACATTCTGGCTACCCCAGCCTGCATGGGGGACAAGGGGTTAAAAAGTTTCAGGAGGGGGGACCCCACATAATTTTTAAAAAAAAATTCCCACACTCTAAACATAAAAAAAATTTGGGAAAATAGGAAAAAATGCCAGGAATCTTCATACAGCTATATTGCGGCTGTATAGCGATCCCTGGCCAAAGCGCTGCGGCTGCGTATGGACCCCCTGGAAACCCTGTCAGGAAATGTATTGCTCTTTCTTTTGATACATGTAAAATTACACTACCGTTAGGCTTGCTACTAAAAGTGACATTTACCGCATTTAAAAGTATACTATTTTCCTTTGAAACTTTAAAATCGATTTTCTCAAAAACTATAAGGTCTTTTTGAAAAATTGTTTTTTCCTCTTATTCCTAATGATCTCCTTAACATATCCTGCAAATTTAGGGTTTCTAGCATTTGAGGTGGATTTGCTATTAACCATTAAAATCGGCGGGTTTTTAAATGTGTATTTTTTTCCTTTGCAACTTTAAAATCGATTTTCTCAAAAACTATAAGGCCGATTTGAAATTTTTTTTTCCCTCTTGTAGCCACTGGGGGCCCCTACAAGCTCTGGGGCCCTGGGGCCACAAAATATTGTATCGAGGGCCGCAAATAGCCCGCAGGCCGCAAGTTTGAGAACCATGCTCTAGGGAGTAAACCTAGGAGCCTGCAGAAGGCATTGTAAAGATGACAGTTGCTCTTCTAGGCTGTGCATGTGTCTCTGTAAACAGGATGTGCGCCTAAATGATGCAAACATTCTCTTGGCACACATCTATTTTACTAACTGGGAGCAAAAACTACTTCAACGATGCAGAAATAATTCCTGTAAACAGTGATATCACTGGACTTGCATTTACCAGCAGCACCTGGTACAGAAGATTTGAATCGTGTTGTGTATTTGCTTTATGTTACTGAATCTCTACAATGGGTGGCAATTGCGCAACATGGTGGTTACATGGGATTTGTGAAAGGTATAAAGCATCCCTGTATAGGAACAGCTGGAATGGCCAGTATGGCAAAACATCTGTTATCCAGAATAAACCTGCCTTCATTCCCTTCTGCACTGCCGGAGGAACACCCATTGCAGATAATCCCAGCTTTCCCAAACACTTGTGTAGGTCACAAAGGACAATTGAGAACAGGCAACAGACATCTGGAGAGTAAAATGGACTCATTACCTTGACTCCCATGGGTGGTCCAGGGAAGGCCACTCCACCAGAGGAGATAAATGTAGCAGCAGCAGGGACATACAGCTGATCAACATCTGGCACAAAACCTGGAGACAGAAACTACCATTAATGGTGTTTAGAACTCCTGGAGACAGCGTGCAGGGTAGCATTACTTCTTTAATAACATATCAAAATATGATGCACGCTATAGAAAGAATATGTATAGTAAGCAATACATATATAGCAGTGGGGCAACAGTGTCAAACTGGTTACCATTCATGCCTTGATTTGGATTGCCATAGAACTTTTTCAAGCGCTAGCAATTTACAGACAAGCTGAAATGGCTAGTACAACACTCCAGTGTGAATAAGGCCTCAGTGCCATTTCTGAAAATGGCTTATCAATCAGCTTCTATTTCTGAGGTAAGACTCCTGTCTATTTTATCTGAAAGACTGGCTGCTCAGCAGACCATGTGACTTTTGTAAGAGCTGCATTTTAAGCATATTCTATTATGATTGATTTGCATGAAACCTGTCCACATTTCTGAAACTGATCAATATTTCACCCTTTGGTAAGAAATCATACACCAGACTCCCAATGTTGTATTATACTTTACTTCTCTTCTTGGCCACAAGCAAGGTATGGTGGACAAGCACCGATCTACACAGACGTCTCTTCTATGTGCATGCTGGGAGGAGTGTACAGCTATATGACCTTCACATGGGCCAGATCTGTGCACACAGCCATTTGAACATAGGCCCAGCACCGTGTGGTGTGGCGTGACAATGCAGCCATACTTCCTGTACAGCCAGAGAAATCAGGAAATACATTCATGGAGAGCTATAGCTGGTCTATGTTGGGCATCATAAAGAGCTGGTAAGGGTTGGGAGGATACAGTACATGGGTCCTGATGCCTAGTGATTTTTCATTTAAGGGAGAAATTGGCAGGTCAATTTCAGCCTTATTAGGAGCACCTAATGAAGAATACAATACACAAATATATGCGCGCTGCGTGTTACAACCAGGACTAAAGGATATTATGTCCAAAGTGAATCAGTTCTCCAATGCCAGTGTCAGGTAATGAAAGGAGGAAAGGTAGCATACAGTGCCTCTCTCTCAGCGTAGGGATCTGACAAGTGACTGTATCAGAAAAAGGAGAGAGAAGAGAGTGTCTCTATGGTGCAATACCTTTAATTCAGTTTGCAAATTGCAAAAGAAATGCACGTACAAGATCACATAAATTTGCAAGCATATCTCACATGCTCAATGCTCCACTCCTCGGACATTGACCGTGGCCAGCGGGGACATCAACAAGGGTCCGTGGTAGGTCTGGAGTCCAGGCAAGCTCCGTGTGCTGGGTGATAATAACCATTCATCATTCCCGGCACACGGAGCTTGTCTGGATTCCAGACCTACCATGGACCCTTGTTGATGTCCCCCGCTGGCGACGGTCGACGTCTGAGGAGTGGAACATTGAGCATGTGAGATATGCTTGCAAATTTATGCAAACTTGTAGACACCTAAAGGTGAAGGCTGATCAGGCATTTGGTTGACTAATGAGTGTTTGGCTTTGTACTATTCCAAACTGTACAGAACAATGGGGAACCAAGGTTTCAGTCAGTTTTAGGTTAAATCTCATTGGAGTTGTAGGGTTTTGTGCTGCAAATTAACATGCCCCATTTATTTGTCAAAGGAATCTAAATTCTTATTTTGGCAACACCATGATTTTGGAATACACAAATCGCTTTTGTTTTTTTAATCTACTGAGAAAAACAAGAGTGTTTTATAAAGTAATGTGAATGATTTTTGAAGAATACACATTTTTTACATCCTTTGACAGAAAATGGGGTCAATTAGCCAACCATATAATAATGTGTGTGGTTGGCTGATGGGAACGGGTTGGACTCAAATCTTATCATCTTTTATGTATGCGGGCTGCGAAAAGGGGATTAACACACCATTGTTTCCACCTCTGGAAAAAAAGTAGGAAGTATCATAGTGATGGTATAAGGGGTTGAGCACAGCCACCAGAGGAGACAATGAGGGCGAGTTAAGGCATGCATGTAATTAAGGCGCTGGGAAATTTGGGCACAGGGCCAAAAAAATGGTTTACGCTGCTCCTGCAAAAGTCCTTGTGGCGTTTATTACTATTCCCCTGTCCAGGTCAGCGTGGACCCAGGGGTAAGAAAAAATTTGACTGTCAGCCATTGCTGGAGGCTGAATTACATGGTTTACATAATGATTTGGGTTCTGTTTTTTGATGGCGTCAAAATTACTAGACTCCCTAACACTGCAGGGGGGCCTCTTAAGCCTGCCCCAGTGGCTGCAGCTCTTGAGCGCTTTGAGTCCAACAGGAGAAAAGCGCTATAGAAATGTTTGGATTATCATTATTCAATTTCCTGTGCCGTTTTTGCCTGTCTCAGAGTTAAGACCTTCCCCTGCTGTGGATCGCATGTATAAAAGGCACTGTTTCTGCTCTGACACATTCAGAACAGAGATTCATCCCCAGTTGAATGGTTTTCTATTCAAGCAGTTGGTCACGGATCTGAGTCATATTCAGGGTCATGGTCAAGCTATATTGACAGTTCAATGTTAACAAGAGTGTAGCTGGAAGTGCTTCATGTTTAATTGTTCTCAAGAGGTGAACTGGCAGAGTGAAAGTCTGATAAGAGTGAACAGAAGGGACATAAGTGTCCTCATGATCTGCTGGCACTTGAGGCCAACACTAAAGTGCACATTAATCTGTAAGCCAAATTAAATTGCAACCCAGTCCATTATACTATTTACTCGCAAGACACAGTGTCTCTCACCTTCACTGTTCCGGGTGTGGAAGTCAGAATTCAGAGCAGAGTCGTTGGTGTTTGGTACACAGTTTATCCCGGCACTGAAAGCAGAACAGGACATACAAGTGAGTTTTGTTCTGAGAAGACAAACAGGGCCTGGAAAGGTTGTGACTTACCGCTCAGCATAACCCATCACGTTCTGAATGTGCATCCTGCCCTTGATATGCAGCTCCCAGTCCTACAAGAAATACAATAACATCCATTAACCAAACAACTTGAAAAACTGCAAACCCCTCAATGAAAATCTCACTCTACACTGGAAAATATAAAATAGAATTACTTGTATTGGACAGAGACAGAAAAGGGATGGAATCTCATTCTGACTCACTGGAGAGACTTTTCTTATTGGTAAATAAATAGCAACAGAAAAGAGAAATCTCTCCAGCAAGAACACACAACAGAAAGAGAAAGGTGACTGAAGTTTTAATAGTTCCCTACGTCCAAAGACAAAAATAAGATTGTAAATATAGTCGAATATCTGCTGGTGCAAGGAGTTGGTCAGCCCCCAGTGACCTGGCAGCATGTACGTACCCATGTATACCACCGGGTTATGGGGCACAGGAAGAGGGAGAAGACCGCAGCACAGAGCGTGGTGGAGAGGTATGTGTAAGAGCACTAATACTAGTCTACAGGGACTCTGGTGAATAGTGGGAAAGGGGGCCTTCACTGGCTCTAGGGGAGCGGTGGTACAATGGACTTTTAATAGATTTCATGCAAATATCTATTATACTCTCTATATAAAAATTGATATGCAGTGGTTGGCAGTGATAGATCCACTCTGATCAGATATCCATCAGAGAGGAATCTTTTGGGCACATCAGAAGGTAGTCTGCCAGTGTATGGCCGGCTTCTCGTACAGTATGTGATGGCCAGGGTTAGGCATTTGTCTATGGTAGGGTTAAGCATGGGTTTAAAGTTAATGGGGATGTTACTAAGGGATTAAAAGTTGGAGTTTACATGTAAAAAAGAAAAGTACAAATGTAACGGATTTCTTGGGGCATTTATTGCACCTGTACTGCAGGTAAGGTAAATAAAGATCCTGTGCTATTATTACTCCATTATCATCTTACATAGTCCCGACACATTGTCCATTACACAGAACAATCGATGCACAACACTCAGATTGGTCATAGATTATGAAATATTCCTGTCTAGGGATATTTTTTTTTCTTGGGGGGGGGCAATTATCAGTATTTAGGGATGTGAGAGGAAACCAGATTGCCCAGAAGGGGCACAAACAGGTAGAGAACATAAGTGAATGCTGATAGTGTTCTGGTCAGGCTTTAAAAAGGGCAGGATAGGTTTGAATGGAGCATATTGGAAAGGAGAGGAGGAAAATTAGAGGTGGGAAAAAGCAAGGATTGGGTTAATATTAAGGTAGGCTTAGAGGTTAAACCAATAGAAAAGATCAGGAATAGAAACCACTATGGAAGTTACTTTTTTTAAAGGGACTCTGAGCACCTCTCATGGGCATGCCTTTTAGACAGATGACTTCCAACAAAGTCGTGCTATGACCCCTCTGGAGGAGCATCTTGCATTGGCCATGCTTGTCACTTCCTCTTCCTGCTTCATTCAGTGATGCATTTCTCTGATAGAGAAGACAGGGGGGACCCGGAAGTTATAACATAGCCAAGATGGCAGCCACTATTTTTAAATTGAAATCGAATGAAAACTATTTGGTGTAGAACATCGATTAATGCATTAAATGAAAGAGGAGAGCACAAGCTACAGAATGGTATGCATCTTTAAGTACTTTGCAGTACTAGTCGAAGTCTTAAAGGCATGCCCATGAGAGGTGCTCGGAGTCCCTTTAACTCCCATATCCTGTGCACAATTTTCTTAGCACCAATGTAATGGTGCATAATGTGGTCTTCTGGGGAGAAACAGACCGGTAGGGCCACATTGAGAAATCCAGTATGCATCTAAATTCCTGCATAAGAGATCATTTATATTTATGTACTTATTTTAACTTGCAAATTATACTTGGATGACATTGATCATAAACTGAAAGAAGACACTCATCTCATTCTACCTCGGGGTCTCCCCTAGAGTGCCAGGGACATAGACATGAGCTTCATTACAGCCTCACTTTTCCATCTCTATTACTTTCAAGTGTCTTGCTGAGTCCCAGTAGATTTGAGAAGCAAATGCCTATTTTGCTTATTTCTTAAAACAGTCCTCATTTTTAGATCCACAGACGTGCAGGAAAGCAGCATCAGACAGTCTGTAGCGACCTGCTATAAGCCAACACAGTTCATTTCCCTTAGCCATTTAAAGCTGTTCACTGGAATTTACAGGAATGGAGCCAAGTTGATAAAGTAACAGGGACCCTTGTGATCCCAGCGAGGCATCCTGATTACATGAGGGCTAATGAGGCATGCTTAAGAGGTGCCAAGTTCAGGTTAGACCAGGGTCAACCTGACATTGGTCGTTTCATACACCAGTTGCTCATGAATGTCAACGCCCCTGGATTATATCAACGATACTTTTAAGTCTGACATATCTCCCTGGCAGAGAACTGGGGATGTATCTGTGTACAGTCCTGCGCTACTACAGCGCACGCACCACAATGGAATCCAACCTATAGGAGGGGGTAACCTGGGGCCATCCACTTGATTCAGAACTACAAGTCCCAGCATGCTTCAGTTTGATGTTTTATTACAATGGCCCACAGCTACTTGACAGCTGCAACTCGTACTGTTAATAGAAAGGCACTCATTTTTCTACAGACAGTCCCTTCAGTTACAAACAACTCGAGTTACATGTCAGGGATACAAAGGGCCCGATCAAATTCAATTTTTTTTTGCATGTCCTGACCTACAGTCCCTCCAGTAATCTCAACACCATAGCAAAAACATTGAAAAGCACCAGCAATTGTCAGAGCTCCAAAAAATGCTCCAAAAAGAACTCAAGTGGGTCTCATGCCTAAAAGCACATTGAAAACAACCCAAAAAATATTGTTTAGGCTATATGTCCAAATCCAGAGTTGCAATTATTTCCATGCTCGATGACAGAACAAGGGGAACCAATGCCAAGCGCTTTTCTGCTTGGCTGCCTGTGAATTTCAGACACATTGGGCTCTATTCACAAAACTTCTTTATCACCTAATAAAAATAACCTTTCAGCGCATTTACAAGCAAAATAATTACTCAAAGTAAGTTGTTCCTAATTAACTTCATTTCAATATTACTTTTCTTACCTTAATTATATTACTTTTTTAATCTCCCAAAGAGCAAAAATATAACATAGATCAGGTGAAAACAGAGGGAAACAGGTGAAAATGTTTGTGAATTATGCCCTTTGTGCGGTTTCCCACAGTAGCTCAATGACCGTCAGTGGGGAAATCCACATTATTTGCTAAATTATAATGCACA
Organism: Hyperolius riggenbachi; assembly: GCF_040937935.1. Taxonomy (NCBI): domain Eukaryota; kingdom Metazoa; phylum Chordata; class Amphibia; order Anura; family Hyperoliidae; genus Hyperolius; species Hyperolius riggenbachi. Next base: position 60,500,137 of record NC_090655.1, read on the forward strand.
TTTTTTTTTCTTCTTGTTTTACCACGTGCAAAATTTGCATGTAAATGTGATCAAAGTGCCGTAATAAATGATCACTGGCATCAATCAGCAAGATGCCCGAGGTCATTCACAAAATTAAAGTAAAAACACACATATACACATTACTTCCTGTGTACTGTTCAGTACACATGATCGTGTAGGGATGTCTAGTGGCCAAAAAGTTAAGACATGTTAAATAACTAATGGATATATTTTTAAATTTATTTTAATATGTATATTATTTATTAACCCTTTCTTCCCTGCTCTCCATGGTTATCAAAATAAAACATTTAACCACTTCAGGACGAGAGTACTATTCACATATCAGCACTGCTCCCATTAATTCGCTAATAACTTTATTACTACTTATCACACAGAAATGATCTATATTTTTTTTTCAGGATAAATAAGGCATTTAGTGAGTGATATTTTTGTTTAGTAATTACCTTATTTTCTATGCATTTTAAAGGGAAAATAAGGGAAAAATGGAAGAAACACACAATTTCTCCATTTACATCCATAATACCTTTACAATAAACAGTGCTAACTATAAGTTAAACCCACAAATTTTGTTTGCGAATCCATCCTGGTTATTACAATGTTTAGATTATGTTCCTAGCACAATGTATGGTGACAATACTGTATTTGGAAATAAAGGTGTTTTTTTTTTCAGTTTTGGGCTTTTTGCTTCCTCATTGTATACTATCAATGATTACAATAATTTATTTGCAAAAATAACAGTAATATACCCTCATGGCATACATATTTAAAAAGCCAAGTTCCTAAGGTAACAATATAGTTATTTTCTTTTATATTCTGTCATTTTGTTTTCATTTTAAAAGTCTTGGTTTTGGTAGATAATTTATGAAAATTTGATTAACCCTAAAACACTCTAAAATCTGAAGAAAAAAAATGTAGTTTTACTAATGCTTTCCCAAGTCTGATCATAATTTTGAAAATTATTTTTTATTGATACCACATGTGCCTCATTTAGTAACAAGCTGGTGGTGCACCCTCCACAACTACAATGGACGTGTATACTCGTCCAGTTAGGTTGAAGTGGTTAAAAAAGCTGGGTCCCTAATGTAAATATTTATGTTTTTTTTTTAAATGCTTTTACTTTTTTTTACATGTATGTTATGAGGGTATATTAATGTTAATTTTGCAAATGAGGGCTTGTAATTATAGATATCGTATATAAAGAAACACGAAATAGATATAATACACCTTTATTTCCAAATAAAATATTGTTGCCATACATTGTACTAGGGAGACCATTTAAACAGGACAAATGTGCAAATAAAATATGTGAGTTTTATCTATAGTAGCACGTTGCATTTTAAAACTATAATTGCTGAAAACTAAGAAATTGTTTTTTGTTTTTTGTTTTTTTTCTTCCAATTCCCTTTAAAATACATATACAATAATTCTTAGAAAAAAGAACCACCCAAAGAAAGAAACAAAATGAATAAAATAATAACAAATGTATAATTTAGTTGTTATAAGTAGCGATAAAGTTATTGTTGAATGAATGGGAGGAGCGAGAAATGTGAAAATTGCTCTGGTTTTTAAGGGGAAAAAACCTTAGTGGTGTAGAATTTGCAATAATTCTAAAAACAATCAAAAGCAGTGCAAGGAAAATTGTAGCAAAACTGGTACAAACGTTAAGCAGTAAGAGAATAATAATCATTCTGAAAATTTGTACCACTTTTGCTCCAACTGTCCATTGAACTGTTAATAATTTACCCCGTAAATCACTGTTCATATTTCTATGGGAGCATTCCAGCTGTGGAGGGGCTGAGTGTGAGCAGATGGTTAATTTAGTAACTTTTTAAAAAAGGTCTTCCATCATTCAGCACTCATCTTTAGAGAGAATGTAAACAATTCATTATGGACTTGCCACAGCATTGCTGAGATGCTCTTTTGCTAGAAATACTGTCCAAAAATAATCAGTGGTACATTTGTTTACATTTCTCACATTAATCTACATCTCCTTAAGGCTTTACCTACAAAACATATTAGCTATATAGTATTTTTGTGTTTATAGAGTTCATATATTGGTGGGAAACTTATTCTTATAACCCTACTCTACACTAGTACCAGGGCTGCCCAAAATCAAGACTAATTTTTTCTCCAAAAAGATGTGTTGGGGCTTAATTTCACCTGAGACCCCAGCACTAGCCAACCCTTATTTCATTATTTTTTAAATCTAGTCATGGGGTCATTTGAGTGTGATTCTTTTGGGGGATGTCTGCTTTGCTTGCTGAAGGGTCTGTCCTGCTGCATTCTAGTTCCAACTGATTTTACTTTTTCACGTTTACAGTAGCTGGCTATAGGGATGATAAATAAGATGCAAATATTTGCAACTTCATGCAGGATTATATACATTTTTATGCAAATGTATGCATCTTGAAAATGGACCAATCAAGTCCCACCAAGGTTTAAATTGATTGGTCCATTTTCAAGCTGCATTTATTTGCATAAAATTGTACATAATCCTGCAAGACAGAATATTTGTATCACACTGATCATCCCTAGCTATCTGGACACCACTTACATTGACTTTTTTTTATGAAGTATAACTAGGGCTTATTTTTAGAGTAGGGCCTATATTTCAAACATTCTCAAATGTATGCATCCTGGAATTAGACTAATCAAATGCAATAGGTGATAATGGGCCTGATGCTATTCCAGGTGATAAGTCGCTTGCAGATGCGAGCTACTTATCACCTTGCCATCGCACGAGGATTACCGGCAAATCCTATTGCCATTTTCACTCCTGCGATGGCCGATCGTTAGGGAGCATTACTCAGGCGAAAGCCTGAGCGATGCTCCCTATTACCAGGCGATTTGGAGCGAGGTTTACCCTGTGGTGCTGTCCATCAGCACCATGGCCTCGCTCCCCACACATGCGGACAACCCGCCGAACATCCGCCGCTGCATCTGGGGGTCTCCTTTAATAAGGAGATCCCCAGAGCTCCCCGCTGGCCGCCGCTCGTCTCCGCAACCCCCCACGTAGCTACAAAGTTAATTGTAAGCTATTTTCTTACCGCCACTTTACACCCGCCGGCCGCTGCATCTCGCCGCAAGTCCCCGCTGTGTAACTACAGTGTATGAGTTACTGTAATTACACTCGCTAATAACAGAGTCCCGGCAAAGCATCTTTGAATCAGCCGCCGGGCCTCCCCATTGGGTCACAGGCTGGACCAATGAAAATGGCTCAGCCTGTGAACCAATGGGGAGCCCTGGCAGCTGTTTCAAAGATGCTTTGCCGGGACTCTGTTATTAGCGAGTGTAATTACAGTAACTCATACACTGTAATTACACAGCGGGGACTTGCGGCGAGATGCGGCGGCCGGCGGGTGTAAAGCGGCGGTAAGAAAATTGCTTACAATTAACTTTGTAGCTACATGGGGGGTTGCGGAGACGATCGGCGGCCGGCGGGGAGCTTTGGGGGTCTCCTTACTAAAGGACACCCCCAGATGCAGCGGCGATGACGTGCGTTAGCATGTTTAGATCTGCTTTTTGCAGGTCTAAGCTAACGCTCATGTCTACCGGGAAGCATCGCTTCCCGGAGGCATGCAAAGTGCAATACGATAGGGTGTAAGGAACTTGCTGGGCGATACTATCGCCCAAGCGAGTTTTTTTAACACCCTGCCTAGGGCTAAATGCTATTGCATCAGACGACTTTATTGTCGCCTCATTATCGGACTCACCAGCGTTTAACGCTGGCGAGTCTGACAATTGCATCAGGCCCAATTTGGCAAACCAAAATGGACCAGGATGCACCACCTATTAGGCTAGGTTCACAGTGGTCAGTTGCATAATGCTCGCATTAGGAGTGTGAACTGCAATGGAGAATGGACATAGACTTTAACCACTTCACCACTGAGGGGTTTTACCCGTTGAGCACCAGAGCAATTTTCACTTTTCAGCGCTCCTTCCATCCATTCGTCTATAACTTTATCATTACTTATCACAATGAAATGAACTATATCTTGTTTTTTCCGCCTCCAATTATACTTTCTTTAGGTGGGACATTATGCTAAGAATTATTTTATTCTAAATGTGTTTTAATGGAAAAATAGGAAAAAGTGTGGGGAAAAAAATTATTATTTTTCAGTTTTCGGCCTTTATAGTTTTTAAATAATGCATGCTACTGTAATTAAAACCCATGAAATGTATTTGCCCATTTGTCCCGGTTATAAAACTGTTTCAATTATGTCCCTATCACAATTTTTGGCGCCAATATTTTATTTGGAAATAAAGGTGCATTTTTTTCAGTTTTGCGTCCATCGCTAATTACAAGCCCATAGTTTATAAAGTAACAGTGTTATACCCTCTTGACATACATATTTAAAAAGTTCAGTCCCTAAGGTAACTATTTATGTATTTTTTTGAATTGTTTTTTTTTTAATTACAAAAATAAAAAAAATTGGCCAGTGTGGGAAGTAATGATTTAATTTTTAATGTATAACTAATGTATTTGTATATGAAAAATGCTTTAGGGTGTAGTTTTACTATTTGGCCACAAGATGGCCACAGTGAGTTTTTGTTTATGCGACCTGCAAGCGTACAGGAAGTACGCTTGCAGGAAGTTCAGGGAGACTGGGCAACTTTTTTTTCACAATGATCGCCCTGCTTCTCGTAGAAGCAGCTGATCATTGCGGGGGGCATAGATCAACAAACGGGAAAGGTTTTCTCGTTCATTGATCTCCGGGCAAGCGGGCTGCGGCGTGCACAAGCGCGGGGGCGCGCTTACGAGCGAGCGGGAGAACGGACAGCGGCGGGAGCGGCATCAGGTACGGATTTCTCCTTCCCTTGGTGGTAACAGGGTGGAAAAAGGGACGGAGAAATCAGTATCGCTGGGGGTAAAGTGGTTGAAGGAAACATCCAAGCAAAATAAAAAAAATGGATCCACTTACCTGGGGCTTCCTCCAGCCCGTGGCAGCCGTCCTGTGCCCTCGCCACAACTCTGGAGGCTAACGGTCTTCTCTGCTGCAGAACCCGACCTCGCCAGGTCGGGTCCCGGGTCGGCGTCTTTTGCTCTCCATGGCGCGGGTCCCGTGGTCCGGCCGACGTCATCAGGACAGTACTCCGCCTGCACATTACCTTCCTGATGACGTCGGAGGGACCACGTGACCCGCGCCGTGGAGCGCAGAAAACGCCGACCCGGAAACTGACCTGGCGAGGTTGGGTTCTGCAGCAGAGAAGACTGGGAGCCTCCGGAGCTGCGGCACGGGCACAGGACGGCTGCCACAGGCTGGAGGAAGCCCAAGGTAAGTGGATCCATTTTTTTTATTTTGCTTGGATGTTTCCTTTAAAGTGGTCTGAAACTCTGACACAACATTCAATAAAAATGTGTTTTCCTAATTTGTATTACTCATAGAGTTATATTTGCTTTTGTGCATATGTAATATTGTCTGTCTACAAGTTTTAAAAGTGTAGTTTATCTTGCCCTGAGAGCTGTCATTGCATTTTATTCCAAATGCTATTTATTATATATTAACATCTTCTAATAAGCTGTTCTGAGTTCTGTGTGTGTGCCAGAAGCAGACACAGCTTCTCAGAGAGTTTTTTACTTGTTATGCTGGGAATACATGGCTCGATTTTGAGCCATTAAAGCAGAATATAACCCTGCATTTCAACTTTGCTCTAAAACATTATTTACAGTATATTATATGCAACCAGCATTTTTTTTTTACTAGACCAGCATTGGAAGGGTTACACAGAGTTTTAAAGTTCCTGGAGATTTCTGCAGACGCATCCGAAGCTGAAATGGATACATTTTGTTTACATAAATGTATCTAAGTGTTGAATGTTACACACTTTGGCTGTCCTCCAGCTCAGTCAGAGAGAGTGAGTCACATTCAACACTTACATACATTTATGTAAACAAAATGTATCTATTTCAGCTTCGGATGCGTCTGCAGAAATCTCCAGGAACTTTAAAACTCTGTGTAACCCTTCCAATGCTGGTCTAGTAAAAAAAAAATGCTGGTTGCATATAATATGCTGTAAATAATGTTTTAGAGCAAAGTTGAAATGCAGGGTTATATTCCGCTTTAAGATTTCCAACATGTCCGATTTCCCGCCCGATCGTTTCGCCACTTTATTCCGGATGGAAGTGAATGGAAAAAGATAAGAAAAATTACCGGAAGATAAGAGAATTGACTGCGGAATAGAGCAGAGATATGATCGAGCAGGAGAGTCGAGTGGCAAAAGTGCTTTGTTTAACCATTTCAGTGATGTTTTGCTACACTTTTTTTCTGGGATAGTAGCTTGATGCTGGGTACACAGGATGTGTTTTTTTTTGGTCGATTTTCCGTCTGATCGATTTCCTATTCGATACTGTTATCTTTTCTTATCTATTTCCATTCACTTCTATAAGATATCAACCAGAAAAACGATCGTAAAGAAGATCGGACATGTCGGAAATTATCTATCGAACCATCTATCTAACACAACATTGTATGGTGTGTACCTAGCATTAAAGCTGTAAGAAATCTTTTAGAGCAAAGTTGAAATGCTGACTTTCAGACCACTTTCATTAAAAGTTTACGTGTGGTGGATTAGAATAACGCTATGCAGTACTGTGAACAGGCCCATAAATTGTATGGCCAGTTAGTAGACATGCAGAATTATTTTGCAACGCAACAGAGCACTGTGAACTAAGCTTTAATCATCTGTTTTACCATAAAACAGCAGGAACTGTCTAGTAACCATTTTGAACTGAATTAAACTGTATAGAGCAGTCATTGCTTAGGTTTATCTAAACAACCTTGACTCAAAATTGCACTAAATACGACACATTAAATACATGGCACAGGCAATCCATAGAACCAGTGACCATACTCCCAAAAACAACACCTGTGACAGCACTAACACTTGTCCAATACAACTGTGCTGCACTGACCCTATAGCTGCTGGACCGGCTTCATACAAAGAATACCCACCATGAAGGACCAGTTATGTCACAATCACTGTGATTATCAGCATGTTCAGGCCAGTGAAGGCTGCGCAGTTCTGATCCATGTATAAGTGACGCGTCAGTCATTGCCACAACAACGCATAACTACGACTGGAGAAGCTGAGGTGGATTGCGAGTATGCCTTGCAGAGACCTTCCAAGTACCCAACACCTTTCACTTCCTAGGCACCACGAGCAGGATCTACCAAATATATATATATATATATATATATATATATATATATATATATATATACACACACACACAAACAAAAAATATTTGCATAATATACTTACTAGCATTTGAGAAAAAAAGAAAACACATTAGGGTATTTTTATCTGCAATGGTCTTGGACACGATTCATTGCAGATTAACAAAGTAGACCTAAGGGACATCTCAGAGCTGCTGTTTAAAGCACTGTAGTGACATAGGCCCAGTGCACACCAAAAACCACTAGCAGATCCGCAAAACGCTAGCTGTTTTTGAAGCGTTTTTTCTTATTATTATGAAACGTTTTGCTAACGTTTTGCGGTTTTGTGTAGCTTTTTTTGTGTAGCAGATTACAGATATTGTTACAGTAAAGCTGTTACTGAACAGCTACTGTAACAAAAATGCCCGGAAAACCACTCTGATCTGGCATTTTATCAAGTGTTTTGCGTTTTTCCTATACTTAACATTGGAGGCAAAACCGCCTCCGAAATCCAAAATATGCTGCAGCCCGGGAGTTTGTGTTTCAGCTAAAACAGACCCGCTCTGGTGTGCACCAGCCCATTGAAATACATTACCCAAGCGTTTCCTCAGCTGCAAGCGTTCCTAAAAACGCGACCGAACCGCTCTGGTGTGCACTAGGCCATATAGTAGAATGCAGTAAATTATTCAGAATACTCACTTTTACATTAACTATCCTAGTTTTAGCATCTGAAACACTTCCTATGGCTATATATCGCAATATATGGTATGTAGTCCCACTGTCAGTGATGTCCCAAGCCTATTATTTAGCTATGTGGAATTTTCCTGCCATGGCATTATGGGAGACTGGGCATTTTTTCACACTGGATTTGGAACCATTCGTTAAACATTCTGCAGGGATGCACCTGACAATACTAAAGATGTCACCACCTGTGATACATTTCTGAATGTAAATCAAGTTGAGGAAAGATTTTACAAGGGGCAAACACTGACTAATTTATAAATCAATATGTTAAAATGTAAGCAATTGTAATCATTACATTATTTTCAGTACAGTTCATTTTTAAATATAACTAACTGCTGCAAGCTAGTGACAGTTGCACAACCATGATGATGTGGCACAGGGCAGCTCTGAGACTCACATTTTTAAGATTTATGCCAGTCAAAGGTCTTCACAACATAAACACAAACAAACAAAATGTGCTATGAAGTTTTGTTTTTTTATATTGGTTTTAATGATCACCATTGCATTACTGCACACAACCCCTAGAGGGCACTTTTCCCTCACAGTCATTCCTCCATTCATGTAAACAACAATGCATGCAGTTCAACAGCTTGATGATTCAAAGCTATGAGTGGAGAACTAACTACAATTTGAATTTTATGAATAGCATCATACCTAGCCTCCGTCTATATGGATATACTGGCGAAACTGAACCTGCATGTTTGTGGGCGCAGGCAACGGTAGTGAGTTTTACCTCGCCTATGTCAAAGCCTCTCACTGCATGCTGCTCTCCTTCTTTCCAAAATTTCCGCCTGCAAACCTGGAATTTCATACTCGCCTGCTCATCCTTAGCAGCAATTTTAACTTTGAATTGATTTGAAATGTATTCAGCTCCTTTTGACATCTATTCATAATTATTCTGACTAGGCTAATCTAGCAGGGATATGCACTTTTCTTAACCCTATTCAAAAGCATGGCATAAATCACACAGAATGTTTTTTTATTTAAATTACACATTTATGAATGGGCCCCCTTACAGAGAAGGGTAAGTTATTGGGCTTCCTTGTCGGTCAATGAAATTATCCTGAATGTACCAACAGGGAGGGTTTAAATAGTCAAAGGGGAGGGTTTTTTTGTTGACCATTTTGGCAACAACAGCACTTATGGAAATGTGTCTGGCGTAAAGCATGTTTTCCTCTGCAATTTACACAGAACTCAATTTATGGAATACAAATAGAGCTGATGGTGGTAAATATAGGTTATTTTCAGAGTCACTTTAAGGATTGAGGAGTGTCTTGGACCTGTCTGGCCCCTCCTTAGACCCCTTGACCTTTAGAGCTATCACAAACAGATATGCTGCTGCTACAGATCGCAGCCTCTTAATCACCGAGCAGTGACTTTAATCATCTGTTGTCACTGAGTGGCTACTGTTACTGCAGAATGAAGAGGATAAAAATAAGCTGCTAACGATTCCAATTATAATCTGATCCATAACTTGTAAAGTAGTTTTCATGGGAGCTACTGCCGCTAGAATCATTGCTTCTGCAAAATGTTGGCTGCTGTCCCATCACACAATATTATATCACTTAAAGGGGCACTACAGCGAAAAACTGTAAAATTTAAAATATGTGCAAACATATACAAATAAGAAGTACATTTTTTCCAGAGTAAAATTAGCCATAAATTACTTTTCTCCTATAATGCTGTCACTTACTGTAGGCAGTAGAAATCTGACAGAAGTGACAAGTTTTGTTCTAGTCCATCTCTTCATAGGGGATTCTCAGCAAGGCTTTTATTCTTTATAAAGATATTCCATAATAAGGATTTAAACAATGATGCTGGCCAGCTTCCCTACTCGCTACACAGTTTTTTGGGAGTTGGACAGAGCAACTGTAATTCACTAAGTGCTTTTGAAAATAAATATATCACTGAGAATCCCCTATAAAGAGATTCTGTCAGATTTCTACTACCTACTGTAAGTGACAGCATCATAGGAGCAAAGTAATTTATGGCTCATTTTACTCTGGGAAAAAATGTACTCCTTATTTCTACAGTGGTGTGAAAAACTATTTGCCCCCTTCCTGATTTCTTATTCTTTTGCATGTTTGTCACACTTAAATGTTTCTGCTCATCAAAAACCGTTAACTATTAGTCAAAGATAACATAATTGAACACAAAATGCAGTTTTAAATGATGGTTTTTATTATTTAGTGAGAAAAATAACTCAAAACCTACATGGCCCTGTGTGAAAAAGAAATTGCCCCCTGAACCTAATAACTGGTTGGGCCACCCTTAGCAGCAATAACTGCAATCAAGCGTTTGCGATAACTTGCAACGAGTCTTTTACAGCGCTCTGGAGGAATTTTGGCCCACTCATCTTTGCAGAATTGTTGTAATTCAGCTTTATTTGAGGGTTTTCTAGCATGAACCGCCTTTTTAAGGTCATGCCACAACATCTCAATAGGATTCAGGTCAGGACTTTGACTAGGCCACTCCAAAGTCTTCATTTTGTTTTTCTTCAGCCATTCAGAGGTGGATTTGCTGGTGTGTTTTTGGTCATTGTCCTGCTACAGCACCCAAGATCGCTTCAGCTTGAGTTGACAAACAGATGGCTAGACATTCTCCTTCAGGATTTTTTGGTAGACAGTAGAATTTATGGTTCCATCTATCACAGCAAGCCTTCTAGGTCCTGAAGCAGCAAAACAACCCCAGACCATCACACTACCACCACCATATTTTACTGTTGGTATGATGTTCTTTTGCTGAAATGCTGTGTTACTTCTACGCCAGATGTAACTTCCAAAAAGTTCAACTTTTGTCTCGTCGGTCCACAAGGTATTTTCCCAAAAGTCTTGCCAATCATTGAGATGTTTTTTTAGCAAAATTGAGACGAGCCTTAATGTTCTTTTTGCTTATAAGTGGTTTGCGCCTTGGATATCTGCCATGCAGACCGTTTTTGCCCAGTCTCTTTCTTATGGTGGAGTCATGAACACTGACCTTAATTGAGGCAAGTGAGGCCTGCAGTTCTTTAGATGTTGTCCTGGGGTCTTTTGTGGCCTCTCGGATGAGTTTTCTCTGCACTCTTGGGGTAATTTTGGTCGGCTGGCCACTCCTGGGAAGGTTCATCACTGTTCCATGTGTTTGCCATTTGTGGATAATGGCTCTCACTGTGGTTCGCTGGAGTCCCAAAGCTTTAGAAATGGCTTTATAACCTTTACCAGACTGATAGATCTCAATTACAGTACTTTGTTCTCATTTGTTCCTGAATTTCTTTGGATCTTGGCATGATGTCTAGCTTTTGAGGTGCTTTTGGTCTACTTCTCTGTGTCAGATAGCTCCTATTTAAGTGATTTCTTGATTGAAACAGGTGTGGCAGTAATCAGGCCTGGGGGTGACTACAGAAATTGAACTCAGGTGTGATAAACCACAGTTAAATTATTTTTTAACAAGGGGGGCAATCACTTTTTCACACAGGGCCATGTAGATTTGGAGGTTTTTTTTCTCACTAAATAATAAAAACCATCATTTAAAACTGCATTTTGTGTTCAATTATGTTATCTTTGACTAATAGTTAACGGATTTTGATGAGCAGAAACATTTAAGTGTGACAAACATGCAAAAGAATAAGAAATCAGGAAGGGGGCAAATAGTTTTTCACACCACTGTATATGTTTGCACATATTTTAAATTTTACAGTTTTTCACCATAGTGCCCCTTTAAAAAAAGCAGTGAAGTTGCCTGGCTTCAAGTAACTAATAAAATTGCTGCTACTAATTATTATAACATAGCAACCTGTCCTGCCTCAGTGCCATAGCCCTGTGTTGTCAGAGAGGAGACTCCCTCAGTTACAACTGCTAGGGCTGGTATACATTGCAAATCATGCACCCGGTGCAAAGCAATCATGATTTTTCACTACTTTCAAAAACGTGCATTCTGACATGATTACTGGTGTGATTGTCAGATTTTCAAAGCGTAAGAAGGATTTAAAAGAGGAGATTGCAAAAAAAAAGAGAAGAAATTGTATACCACTGTGTTTGAGTTAAATCAATGGGAGTGCAAGAAAATTGAAGAGCAATCACAAACCCACAAAAAATGCTGTGGCAGTACTTTTGCAATTGGGTTAAAATCGCATTGCACCACTGTGAAAAGGGCATCACGATTAGAAAAACGCATGTTCTTCAGTTATTTAATAATGCGCAGGCAGTGCGGATGTGTCCTTATGTCCCTACTCATAGAAGAGCTAAGCTCTCAATACCGACTTCCCTCTGTACAACTGCAAACAGATATACCAAAGACTTGATGAGTGCGAGAGTGTGTCTGTGTGTGCATGGTACCAAGGCCTTGGAAGCAAATTCCTGGGGCCTCAGAAAAGCATTCAGGGCCTTGGATACATATTCTTGAGGGCTCAAAGACTCTGGAAGCCTTTGCAGGGGCACTGCAGGCCTGGCACAGTGCGGCTGTGTCCATGCATGGAAGAGAGTGTGGCATGAAGATGAATAGAGTCCCAGCAAGCAGTGGAAAGGGTTGAGGTGGTTCAAGGAAGCCTCTTGAGCATCCTAAGGCTCCTCCCTACTGATGCAAGTATGTACTTTTTTTTTCCAGGGGTACTAGCTTCTCTCAGCTAGCTTTGATACATCCTGAGTTGCAGTACATGAGATCCAGCATAAAGTGTATGGCTGGGAGACGGCACTGGAGGACCCGCTATGGCTGGTGCAGAGCTGACATGAATGTATTGCTGACAGGTTCCACATAGAGAAGCGTGACATGCTTACTGGCCAGATATAGTGTTGTCAGCTGATACTGTGCTAAAGAGCACATTATGTCACCATGTCGCTCTACAAGGTGGTCACGTGGCTTTTACAGAACCTCCATCAGGGTAGTCACAACACCTGTAACAGGAGAGGGACTCTACAAGTGTCCCACCTATATACAGGTCACAACAGAAGCCTAATCCAGATGTCATCTTCTACTGACTGGCCTAAAGCCAAGACCCACACCACAGCTTTGTCTTTCCATTGGTCTTAACAGGGAAGCACTACAGAACCTGTCTGGATGTCATGCACCATTATAAGCATGTCAGGACCACTGTCATGTTTTTTTTTCACTCTGTGTTCCTGGTGGGGAGAATCCCTCACCTACAATAATATTCCCACTACCAACACTTATAGCTATCTTCCTCCCACACTTTAACCACTTAACGACCGCCCACTGCACAGGGGCGGCCGGAAAGTGGATCCCGCAAGGACCAGCTCATGCCCAGAGGGGGCGGTCCTTGTAGGGGCATGGGTGGCGCTATCGCGTCATTCGTGACGTGATCGGCCGCCGGCGACTGGCTCTGCCCCCCTCGCGCTGTAACCCGCCGGCCGTTCGGAAGCGCCGGCCGGGTTACTAGCACCCGGATCGCCACATACAAAGTGTATAATACACTTTGTAATGTATGCAAAGTGTATGATACAGGCCGCCTCCTGCCCTGGTGGTCCCAGTGTCCGAGGGACCACCAGGGCAGGCTGCAGCCACCCTAGTCTGCACCCAAGCACACTGATTTCCCCCCCCCTGCCCCCTGATCGCCCACAGCACCCCTCAGACCCCCCCATGCCCACCCCCCAGACCACTGTTTGCACCCAATCACCCCCCTAATCACCCATCAATCACTCCCTGTCACTATCTGTCAACGCTATTTTTTTTAAGCCCTAAACTGCCCCCTGCCCCCTCCTGATCACCCCCCCCCCACCCCTCAGATTCTCCCCAGACCTCCCCCCCCCCCCCCCGTGTACTGTATGCATCTATCCCCCTGATCACCTATCAATCACCCCCTGTCACTGCCACCCATCAATTAGCCCCTAACCTGCCCCTTGCGGGCAATCTGATCACCCACCCACACCAATAGATCGCCCGAAGATCCGACGTCAGATCACCTCCCAAGTGCAGTGTTTACATCTGTTCTCTACCCTAAACACCCACTAATTACCCATCAATCACCCCCTATCACCACCTGTCACTGTTACCCATCAGATCAGACCCTAATCTGCCCCTTGCGGGCACCCAATCACCCGCCTACACGCTCAGATTGCCCTCAGACCCCCCCCCCCCCTTATCAATTCGCCAGTGCAATATTTACATCTGTTCTTCCCTGTAAAAACCCACTGATCCCCTGTCAATCACCTGTCAATCACCCATCAATCACCCCCTGTCACTGCCACCCATCAATCAATCCTAAACACCCACTAATTACCCATCAATCACCCCCTGTCACTGCTACCTATCAGATTAGACCCCTATCTGTCCCTAGGGCACTCAATCACCCGCCCACACCCTCAGAACGCCCTCAGACCCCAGCCCTGATCACCTCGCCAGTGCATTGCTTGCATCTATTCCCCCCTTTAATCACACCTTGAGACACCCATCAATTACCTCCTGTCACCCCCTAGCACACCTACCCATCAGATCAGGCCCAATACAACCTGTCATCTAAAAGGACACCCTGCTTATGACCGGTTCCACAAAATTCGCCCCCTCATAGACCACCTGTCATCAAAATTTGCAGATGCTTATACCCCTGAATAGTCATTTTGAGACAATTGGTTTCCAGACTACTCACAGTTTTGGGCCCGTAAAATGCCAGGGCGGTATAGGAACCCCACAAGTGACCCAATTTTAGAAAAAAAGACACCCCAAGGTATTCTGTTAGGTGTATGACAAGTTCATAGAAGATTTTATTTTTTGTCAAAAGTTAGCGGAAATTGATTTTTTTTTTTCACAAAGTGTCATTTTTCACTAACTTGTGACAAAAAATAAAATCTTCTATGAACTCGCCATACATCTAACGGAATACCTTGTGGTGTCTTTTTTCTAAAATTGGGTCACTTGTGGGGTTCCTATACTGCCCTGGCATTTTAGGGGCCCTAAACCGTGAGGAGTAGTCTAGAAAACAAATGCCTCAAAATGACCTGTGAATAGGACGTGTGAATAGGCTGCAAAAAAGTGTCACACATGTGGTACCGCCGTACTCAGGAAAAGTAGTATAATGTGTTTTGGGGTGTATTTTTACACATACCCATGCTGGGTGGGAGAAATCTCTCTGTAAATGGACAATTGTGTGTACAAAAAAAATCAAACAATTGTCATTTACAGAGATATTTCTCCCACCCAGCATGGGTATGTGTAAAAATACACCCCAAAACACATTATACTACTTCTCCTAAATACGTCGGTACCACATGTGTGGCACGTTTTTACACCCTAAGTACGCTAAGGGGCCCAAAGTCCAATGAGTACCTTTAGGATTTCACAGGTCATTTTGCGACATTTGGTTTCAAGACTACTCCTCACGGTTTAGGGCCCCTAAAATGCCAGGTAATTAAAATCAATTTCCGCTAACTTGCGACAAAAAATAAAATCTTCTATGAATTCACACATGTGGTATCGCCATACTCAGAAGTAGTATAATGTGTTTTGGGGTGTATTTTTACACATACCCATGCTGAGTGGGAGAAATCTCTCTGTAAATGGACAATTGTGTGTAAAAAAAAATCAAACAATTGTCATTTACAGAGATATTTCTCCCACCCAGCATGGGTATGTGTAAAAATACACCCCAAAACACATTACACTACTTCTCCTGAGTACGGCAATACCACATGTGTGGCACTTTTTTGCAGCCAAACTGCGCTAAGGGGTCCAAAGTCCAATGAGCACCTTTAGGCTTTACAGGGGTGCTTACAATTTAGCACCCCCAAAATGTCAGGACAGTAAACACACCCCACAAATGACCCCATTTTAGAAAGTAGACACTTCAAGGTATTCAGAGAGGAGCATAGTGAGTCCGTGGCAGATTTCATTTTTTTTTGTCGCAAGTTAGAAGAAATGGAAACTTTTTTTTTTTTGTCACAAAGTGTCATTTTCCGCTTACTTGTGACAAAAAATAAAATCTTCTATGAACTCACTATGCCTCTCAGTAAATACTTTGGGATGTCTTCTTTCCAAAATGGGGTCATTTGGGGGGTATTTATACTATCCTGGAATTCTAGCCCCTCATGAAACATGACAGGGGGTCAGAAAAGTCATAGATGCTTGAAAATGGGAAAATTCACTTTTGGCACCACAGTTTGTAAACGCTATAACTTTTACCCAAACCAATAAATATAGGCTGAATGGGGTTTTTTTTTATCAAAAACATGTTTGTCCACATTTTTTGCGCTGCATGTATACAGAAATTTTACTTTATTTGAAAAATGTCAGCACAGAAAGTTAAAAAAATCATTTTTTTGCCAAAATTCATGTCTTTTTTGATGAATATAATAAAAAGTAAAAATCGCAGCAGCAATCAAATAGCACCAAAAGAAAGCTTTATTAGTGACAAGAAAAGGAGCTCAATTTCATTTAGGTAGTAGGTTGTATGAGCGAGCAATAAACAGTGAAAGCTGCAGTGGTCTGAATGGAAAAAAAGTGCCTGGTCCTTAAAGGGAACCTTAACTGAACGGGGGTTAGAGAGTTTCACTTACCTGGGGCTATTACCAGCCCCCTGCAGCAGTCCTGTGCCCTCGGAGCCGCTCTGGAATCCTGCGGTCCCCTGCTGTCACTTAGTTTCGTTTTTGACGACTCACTAGTCGGCTGGCCGCCGTGCGTATTATTGGACGCATTCCCTACTGCAATTAGCGCTGTTGCGGACCGCAATGCGTACAAAAATGCGCGTTGCCGCATTCCGCACGCGTAGATATGCGGCAACGCGTATTTTTGACGCGTTGAGCATTTGCAGGAGCCATTTCTGTGGCCTGATATGACCCAGACAATAGCTCCAGCAAATGCCAGGTGAAGTTCCTTTATATCAATTACTTTATATGAAAGCCCATTCTTTACACAATGTCACAACCTCTAATAATATTAATCAAATGTAAAGCTGTTAAAACTATAATTATGTTTTAAACTGGTTAACGGTTAACCTGTTTCCATTTTCTGCATAGCTTTTTCTAATCTTTTAACAGCAGCATTTAATCATTTTTTAATTAGCTTCAACTTTTTTACTTCAGCAAATTATGTAAAGTGTATCTTTGCATAAACTTTTTTTTCTTAGTAGAAATTTCTATTGATGGAAATATTTCAAATGGTATCCTGAGAATAGGATAGATTAGTAAAAAAGGGACATTTTCTAAAATTGTGGTTCTGCTGTTTGTATTGGGCCATGAGAATGTCAAAATAATCAGCCAGTCCCCAATTCAGGCTGCAGAACGTGAGCACAAAGTTGTCTCCAGTCCAGTGCGCTCACAAATACACCACTCATTATTATTATTATTATTATTATTTAGTATTTATATAGCGCTGACATCTTCTGCAGTACATAGTCTTGTCACTAACTGTCCCTCAGAGGGGCTCACAATCTAATGCCTGTCATAGTCACATGTCCATAGTAGTCTAGGGTCAATTTATGGGGAAGCCAATTCGTTTATCTGGATGTTTTGGGATGTAGGAGGAAACTGGAGTGCCCGGAGGAAACCCACACAGACAAGGGGAGAACATACACACTTAATCCGTGCAGATAGTGACTTGGCTGAGATCCGAACTGGAGACCCAGCACAAGTGTAAAGTGAGAGTGCTAACCACTACGCCATTGTGCTGCCCACACAAACACTGCTATCAGTGAAAATGCACAAGCAGTACTTTAGAATGGATCACACGTGTGCATAAGGTTCTAGACACTTCACTGTTAATTAACACATAAGAAATTTACCAGTAATTAAAGGGGCCCACACCCCTCGACCTCGACTGATCGCAAATCGATGTACAATCGAACGGCCGATTTCGATCGGTTTGATCTATCTGACAGGATTGCTCATAGATTTTCAATAGATTTCCAATAGATTTCAGAATGAAATCTATTGGAAATCTGTTCCTAGTGTGTGGCACACATCAGATTATCTTCAGATTCGACCTGACAGGCATCTGACAGAAATCTATCAGTGTATGGCCACCTTAAGTGTAATAAGATTTTATGTAAATAATGTGGTGGATTGCTGTTAACACCAGGTTAAATTAAAAAAAAAAATCATTTTTCTACACATTATTAAATAGAAAAAAATTGTTATGAAGGGGATCTGATTCACTGTAGGAAGCTGCAGTTCTGTAGACACTTCAGTGGTTTATATGCTGTGTGTGGTTATGATGTTTACAAGTGTCAAAACTGCAATCCCGAAGTCTAGCATATCAGCATCTATCAGCCAGGGGTTTCCCTTCCTCCAATGAAGGGCTGCCGTTACACTGAGGTCACACTGGGGTTGATGCACACATCGGTGTTCTGCAGTAACACATCATTGTAGGTATGGATTACCAAGCCCTCTTTAACACCTACTTCCCGTCAGGGGTGTAGGAATAGGGATAGCAGGCAAAGCAGTTGCTATGGGGACCAGTGAGTTGTAGCTACGCCCCTGCTTCCCGTAGCTTTAATGCAAGGCACAATATTTTTACACCTTGTGGCTCCAGAATGGTTTATACACAAAAATTAATAACACAGCTTCCTGTGCAAGCATGAAAATAATGCTAGCAATAGTTTTACTTTAATGTAACATTATGCTTGCACATAGCTGTGATGAGAGCTTACTCTCATAACTAGTTAATGCATAAATGGTGATGATGTTGCTTTTGTGCAACATACATCGTTGAGTAAAGTTTTATGCATGGCAGTGGTTCATAAAATACTGAATCGGAGTCATCCTGTGGTGTTTGTATGCAGCCAGTAAGGCACATGACATGGTAGTTACAACATGTATTAGGTCACAAGATACAAATAATCGGACTCTATGAAACATATCTCTTTATATTTTTGTAAAACAAAATATGAAAGCACTTTGTTTTCTGGGAGTCTTTTTCCTATAGACATGTACACTTGGCATTACCTAGGACACTAAACTGATCTCTTTAGTGCGCCCTAGTGAGGCTTTGCTGGGAAAATAGTGTGACAAAAGCAAAAAAAATTCTAAGTTTTCTCCTAGGTGGCATTTTAACATCTCAATAAAATGCCTTTTAAGCAGCCAGAGAGCAAGAAAATACTTTTACAGAGGTTCTTTAAAGGAAAGGTCCGAGCTATTAAAAAAAAAAAAAAAATTAAATCTTCTTACCCGGGGCTTCCTCCAGCCCCTAGCCGCTGATCTGTCCCATGCCCCAGATCCACTCTCAGCCGTTGTCTCCCGGTGCTGAGGACGACTTTGCCAGGCCGTCCTCTACTGCACCTGCGCTAACGCTTCTGTCAATCAAATCCACGTGCCCGGAGTGTACTGCGCAGGTGCAGTAGTTCTGCACCTGCACAGTACGCTCTGGACAACGTGGATTTGACTGACAGCAGCGCCTGCGCAGGCGCAATAGTGGACGGCCTGGCGAGGCGCCGTCAGGTCAGAGAGCCAGCGGCAGAGTGTAAAGCTGCGTGAAGGACAGATCAGCTTCTAGGGGCTGGAGGAAGCCCCAGGTAAGTAGATTTCATTGTTTTTAATAGCTGGGATGCGTCCTTTAAGGTTTAAAGAAAAACAAGTTTCACTTACCTGGGGCTTCTACCGGTCCCCTGCAGATGTCTTGTCCCACGCCAGTCCTCAAGGATCCTCCAGTCCCCCGCCGCGGCTCACTTTTCCTTTCACCAACTACAGCTACTGCGCCTGCACGCATCTTCGCTCCCGCCGATCGGAGCGTCCTGCACAGGCACAGTACGAGAAAACGTTGTACTGCATCTGCGCAGTAAGCTCCTGGCGAGGTGAGCGAGGACAGGCGCAGTGGTGGTCGACCTGCAAGTCGGCCAAACGGAAAAACCTTAAAGAACCCCTTTAATACATTTCACTGTACCTTTTCACCTACTTTTTGGTACATTTTCAGTTGCAGAGTACTGAAAAGTTATTTTAAACAGAAAATGAAAGATTATCTCTTAGGAGAAAACTTAGGTGAAAAAGTAAATTGAATAAGGGCCAAAGTCATTTTCCAGCTTTGGCAGAACAACACTCTCTCACATCACCCACCTTTAAGTTGAAGACCTTTTTGTCACACATTGTGCAGGTGTGTGGCAGGTGAAGAGGGGCTACTCCATTAAAATCATTGATCTCATGCGGCTTCAGATTCTTTAATGAAGAGTTGCAGTTTGGCATCTTGCCGTTATTGTGTCTGCTGAAGACCGGGGAACTGGCCGGGCTGAACTTGGTATCTGGTGTTGGTTCTTCTGGGTTGTAGAGCTCGCTTCTACTGTCATAATGCTGACTAGGTGACTGCCAGTGACGAGAAGCTTCCCACTGATTATTTGCTGGTATGTTATGGACCCCTTGGCTAAGGTCACCCTTATGGCTCATTGGATGAGGGGGTCCATGTGAATCAAATTGATTTTTATATCTTGCAGTGTTGTTTTTGGTAAGGTAACGTCCATCTATTGCGTCTTCTTGTCCACAAGCGAAGGCATGATACACGGACTGTTCTGTCTCGGCTCCAAATGGTTGAGAACCTCCATGAAACCCCTCCAGCTTGTTTCCACCCACAGCTTTCCCAAAATGAGGCATGGAGTTTTGGTTTGGATTCTGATTGTGTTTTGGTGCCATGGCTGCTGGGTTTTGAGCAGAGAATGGTAATCCAGTGGAAGGAAAACGAGCATTGTGCATGGCAGGTCCGAGAGAGGCCATACCGGCAGGGCCATGAGCACCCATCATAGCGGCATTTCTGAGGGGGTTGAAGAGTGGCTGGGACATAGCCACCTTGGAGAGGACTTGGTTGAGGACAGTAGCAGCAGCTGTGTTAGTGGTCACTGCGCTCTGAGCCAATTTTAGCCTCTGTAGGGTGAGCTGAGCCTGCAGCTGAGCGAGCTGAAGGCTGGCGGGGGATGGCAGGAGATGGTTGGCGGCTCCACTGCCTAATGGACTGTTGACAGAGAAAGGATTCTTCTCCAGGAGCTGGGAGGCACTGTAACAAAATAATGGAAATAAAAAAGTTAGCTTGACATAAATGGCTGTATATACAACTGGAGTAACACATACAGGAAAAAAAAAAAAAAACAATCTTCCAAATCAAATTTGAAGAGTTTTCTGTTTTTATCTTTCATGAAATAGGTAGAGAAAACAACATTTTGTAAAAAAATAATACCGTTTAATTGCTAACCGATAGAGTTAAATTGTGCGAGCTTTCTGGGATCTAGTCCCCTTCTTTCATTAATAAACTATCTTTCATTAATAAACTTTCAGAGTTTGAATGGCAACACCCTTTCGTAAATCAGTCCAAATAAACTACAACTTTGATCCTAACATTTGTGTGTGTTTTAAAGCGCTTTTCCCGGGTTTTTTCTAAATTTTATACCTGGACGAGTTTAGAATTTTTAGTTCTTTTATTTCTGTCGGCATCTGAATTGGAAATATGTTTACTCACACCTTGACCCCAGTGGTGCTATATGACTTTATTATGAAAACTGGTGGTTGTTTCTGTGGATATTCTAACCCAAATAAAACCTCCACACCTCCCCCACCCCCAAATAAGAAAAAAATACTAGAATTGGGCATTGAGCTCCTATAAACAGTAGTTATGTAACCAGCAGCTTTTTACTCCCCTCACTAGACCGTGACAGGGAGTGCAGTGACGAAGGGCGACTGTCTTCAACTGAAGCATGTTTTTTTTTTACCATACTGACTACCGGTATGTAACAATGTATATTTATATGACTGTGTGGGTGGCCTTCTCGCCTCATAGGGAATGTGTAGTTCTTTTTTTTTTTTTTTACCATAGTAGTCTTATGTATTTATTGCACTCAAAACAAACAAAAACTAATATAATTTGGATTTTGTGCAATGTTTCATAGGTTTAGGTTTTTCCTAAATAAGATTAGACACTTTTCAAATGGTCTTTAGTAATAGACCTATTAAATAGGAATTGGAACAAAAAAAGATCACTACACATTTTCAGTTCAATAAAATACCTCAAACAGGTATTAACAACTGCTTCTGTACATTTTTAAAGGTCAGGCAAACCAAAAACAGGCCAAGGAAATTTATAACAGCAATAAGGTTTATAATAAGTGATTGCAGAAGCCAAGCTGTTTCATGAGGCAAATGTGTTTGCCACTGCACTAGTTTCTTCTCTGTATGAACCCAGGGGGAGGAAGGAAAACCATTACATGATGTCCAAGTCTTTATTTTTTTTTGTTACCGTAAGTTCCCAGCATCCCTGCATTACAGTATTAACTATGTGTCTACACAAAGAGGCAGAAGGAGTAAAAGGGACCTTAATCAGAACATCTGATCTGGTTCTGGGGTCAGTAGCTCAGACAAATCCAACTGAACTAAAGCAATCATGTTGCTTATTGTTAATTTGAAGTATTTCCTTTGAAACAACACATTTCAGAAAGAAATACCCACAGTGTAAGCTCTGCTTGCTTGCAGCTGTGTGCCTATCCACCTAATAGTTAATGGCAAATATTTATTGAAACATACCCAGATTTACAGGCTTAATAATTATGAATAGTCCAGAAGAATCTCAGTAAATCACCCCTATATATGCCAGCATTTATTAGTGATGTTCAGTATCTGGACTACTTTGCCCAGGAATTAAAATAAACTCAGACCTTAGAAACTGGCCTATATGTGCCACTGCATGGTGATGCAGATTTATCAAAACTGCTGCAAGGTGGAACAGTAGCCTAAAACTGACCAATCGAAATCTTTGATGTGGACATGTACACCTGTTGTGCTCCAGTTCACTCATTTTGTAAACTGGTATCTTTTTGCTTGCTTGATGGAAGTTTGAGCTGTTATTGAACTTGAGGTGAAAATTAAATGATGAGATCAACAATTGTATCTATCCTCCTACTCATGAATTTTTATTTTTTTTTAAAGATATCCCATGGTTTTATCTCTATACATTTACAAAGTAGATTTGATGTTTTATTGTCTCTGCTCAATGGCAGTCTGTCAAGAATCCCAGAGTTAAAAATCTACTATTTATCTTTTTTTATCTATCCCTGGATCTCAGAAGTTGTTTTCTGCCAGGAAAAGTTCTATGGCCATAATTCCTTATCAGTGAGGGTTACACTGTAATTCGACAAGACAGATGCTGTCAATTGCACTTCTGAATATTAACTCTTTCAGGCAGTAAAAGAAAAAAAAGGAACACAGACTAGTTATTAATACCTTTGGCACTGTATATACACGTTTATCTCATCATTTATTGCGTACACATACAGGTCATGGCAATATTACAGTTACTTCCGGCAGCGAGTACCACTAGTTAAGTTCTTAGCACAACCCACTGTAATTGACCATTGCTATGGTAATGTGGGTTACTAATGGTACCGTGTGTTACTGTAGTAACAGTCAAGCTACTAGAGTACTGGGGGTTGTGATAATAGCGTAACTTGAGGTACACGCTGCTGGAAGTAACGGTAATATTGGCGTGCGCTGTCTGAGCAAGGCAATATTACTGCGCTTTTGTGCATCAACCCCCATGTCACCTCAGGTACACTTTAAGTTATAGGCTAGGTTTGAAAGACTGACATTTGTCTTTAAGCAGACCTGTACCAAGATCCAGGCCCACAGCTATCTCTCACGTTCAACTTTGTAGCTTCCGTCTAACATCTTCCTTGCTGCACAAGCTGTTTTTAACTCGCGTTTTTAAGGGTGTGAACAGTTTGTTTAGCATTCCATGGTGCTAGAGTATCAAGACCAAGGGATTAACTCCGCAATGCAGGCCACCGACGTGATGAGACATTTAAATTAGAAAAACAAGCTGCACCTGCGCCATACGTTAGGGGAGAACACCAGTGGGCACTTATGCAGCAGCAGAGGGACACACTGAAACGTTATCCCAGCACTTATCACTGATAATCAAGGCCGGCCCCGTCATGTCTTCCTTTTAGGAGTGACAAATCGAGACTGTATTACATGGATAGAGACATGCTGCAGCAAAGAGACCAACACTCTACGAAAGTGCTGACATCGAGCCTTTCATCTGACTTAGAGATTGATCGCGCATGTTCAGTAAATGTGCAGAATAATCACAGCGATGAACTGCACTAAGGTTACTAATGAGAGGAAGGTATTTACAGTGGAAATACAAGCTAATGATGATGGTAATCATGGGCTGTATAGTAAGAGACCAATGCCTGAAAAAGTCATTTCTATAATCTGGCTTGTGAACAGGGCTGTGGAGTCAGAGTCGGAACAATTTTTGGGTACCTGGAGTTGAAGTCAGAGGTTTCATAAACTGAGTAGTCAGAGCTGGAGTATTTTTGTACCCACTCCATAGCAATGCAAGGGCTGTGGAGTAGAAGTCGGAGTCAAGGACTCGGAGCAATTTAGGGTACCTGGAGTGGGAGTTGGAGTCTGTGGTTTCATAGACTGAGGAGTCAGATGATTTTGTACCGACTCCACAGCCCTGCTTGAGAATGGTTTTGTATCTGCAGATCGTGATATTGATCAGAATCAGAATTCTATTGATATAGATAAATGTAGTGACCAGAATTTTCTTGGCTCAACCTGGGATGGGACGGGGTGCCAAAAATGGGGGTGTCCATGACCACAGTGGAAAAATGGGCATGTCCATGACATGGTGTGGGCGGAGTGAACTATAATGTAACTCTGAGGCAGTAGGCCAGAGTTTCATCCCAAAACACAGATAGGCAAAGTGACCCTAAATGTAATTAGGCAGTGTTACTCAAACACATAAGAAAGCAGTGTTCCTACAATGGTGTGGTGAAATGAGAGATTTGCATTATGGATGTCAGTCCAGGACATGACTATGTACTCTGTAAAATGCTGCAGAAGATGCAAGTGCTACATTAATAAATAATAATGGTATGGCGGGACATTAGACTTTGACTTTGGCCAGGATTAGATTGTGAGCTCCGCCAAGGACATGACTACATTGTCTGTAAAGTGCTGCCTTGGATGCCAGTGCTATATAAATACATAATAATATCGTAGGACATTCGATTCTGACTGTGGTGGTATTAGATTGTGCATGAAATCTGCAGAAGCTGCTGATGCTACAGTATTAGCATGCCATTTAAGAATCATGAGCCCCAAAAATGCCAAATGCTGCAACAATAACCCCAAAAGTAGCAAATGCAGTCTCTATGTCAATCAAATAATAACTGCAGCAACAGTTACCTCCGACACATGAATTGCAATAACCGTTACCTCCGACAAATGAAATGCAACTACTGTTACCTCTGACACATGAAATGCAGCAGAAAACGATTACTTTGACTCCGCAAACAGTAAATCAGGCAAACATTACCTCATGCAACCACAGAGTACCACGGCTGGGACACCCGGCGGCCAAAAGTGGGACATAACCTGGGACACATTGCAGCCTGGGACAGGGGACCCTGAACCAGGGACGTGTCCCAGGTAAAACGGGACGTCTGGTCAGGGGAATAAATGGAAGACTAGCTGCATCACAAGAATTAAACTTTGAAGAGAAACCATAACCAAGAATTGAACTACATCCCAATCAGTAGCCGATACCCCCTTTCCCATGAGAAATCTTTTCCTTTTCTCAAACGGATCATCAGCGGGGGCTGTATGGCTAATATTGTGGTGAAACCCCTCCCACAGAGTGATGTCAGGTCCATGGTCATGACAGTTTCCTGTCTGTGAGCCTCGTTGCATTGTGGGAAATTACAGCTGTTTCCAACTGCCCAAAACAAGCAAGCAGCATCTCATTTTACTGACATCACCTGCCAGCAGTAAAAATGTCAGAATGTAAATCAGGGAGAGGAACATTTTTTACAATGGGCAAACACTGACTAAATCATTTATACATCATTATTGTAAAAATGAAGTACTTTTTATTACATTATTTTCACTGGCGTTCTTCTTTAAGTCCATTTTGTGTTTGCATATAAAGAACTCCGAACTACTGGAAATTAGATGTTTTGAAGCAAAACACAAGGCAACCAGTTAGGCCCGGTTCACATTAGCGGTGGCCGTCCGGAATCGCCGTGCCGGAGCCGCACCGCTTGCAGAACGGACGGAACGGACGCACGGCATAGCAATGAAAGCCTATGCGTCCGTTCACATGCGTCCGTTCTGCCGGACCGGAGCTGGACCGGATCCGGGCCGGATCCGGACTCCGGCCTCCGTTCCAACATGCGCTATTTTTTGATCCGGCTCCTCCGGCAGCCGTATCCGGGGCGGAGCCGGACTGCACCATCCGGCCAATACAAACCAATGGGAACCGGAGAGCTCACAACACACTGGCTGAGAAATCCGGATGTTCTACCCCACTTCCTATGCGGAATGTTGCGGCGATATTGGATGGGGACACATGGGCAAGCATTTTGGAGTGGAGCAGCACAGCTGGATCCGGATCCGGAGATGTTGGCAGCATGTCGCAGGTGGAGGTGAGTGCTAAACAGCAGAGGGCCTGATTCCACAGGTCCCCCTTCTGCTGACCTCCCAGACCCCAACATTTTTTTTGTTTTTTACGTTACTTTTGCCAAACGGATCCGGATCGCATCCTGATGCAACCTGACCGTACGGTTCCGATCCGGATCCGGTCCGGTCAGGTCATCCGGTCCGTTTGGCAAACAACCGCAAGTGTGAACGGGGCCTTAAAGTGTACCCCCGACACAAATGAAAAGGTTTTTTTGCTTTCTATTAGTAGTATTATTTTCATTCCATTCTGAAATATGAGTGCAGAAATTGCTGTCACCAGACTGCCCCAGACTGTGGAGCCTCTGCACAGAGCAGAGAGGGAAGAGGAAATCTATGGTCTAAACACTTTTAATACTACAGATGGTGAATAAAATACAAATAATTCCAGCTTGGTTGCAAACTGTATGCAGTTTGGAATTTGGCCAATCAGATGTGCTTCCAGCCGAATCGGATTGGCCAAACCCTGAGAAGTTTACAATTAGCATGTTGCAAGCTATTATTTTTATTATTATTTGCATCTCACAGACCATCTCTAACACCCATTTTTGCAAAGCATGTGATGTGCAGGTTAGTAAATTATTCTTAATTGTTAAAGAAGAAAATATACGAGAACCTGAGTATGTCCTAATTATGCAGGGTAGTAAATTGATTGAAGTCCGCACCACTTTATCTAATCACCAAAACTTTACTGTAAAAAAAGTTAAAACATGCTGTATGGCAGAACAGACATCCTGCCCTTCTTCCAGCTGCCCAGCATATTAACTATACATTGTTTGCCCAATTATGCAAGGGCAGCATTAGCACCTCTATGTACTGCATACACTTTAGCTTAACTTTAGGCTAGGTTCACAGTGGTGCATTGCAGTTTGATGTAACGGCCACATTACAATATCCAGCCACTATATGTAGCTGTAATGGGTAATACGGCTTTAAAAAAATGCTGTCACTGCCCTGAATGGACGCCACGTTCTCTTCTTAAATTGGCTTGTGGATTTGACATTGTTACAGTACATTTGTCACTGTGGAACTTTGAGGCGGCTATCCTCAACCCTGAAACTTTCCAGAATGTAATGTCTACCCTCTATATTGCTTTCTAAGCTCTCTCCTCAAACAAGTATGGGGTATAGACAATTTTTTAGCATGATTAGCCTTAATACTTCTGACATATTGGAAGCAATTCTTGACATCTATATACATTTTCCACTGTATTTTTTGGCATAGCTGTCAGCGCATTTTTCTGCAGCAGAAATGTCCGTTTTTGCAGACAATATATGGATTACGTTCCAAAATAAACATAAATACCTCAGTTGCTTAAAAAAAAATATCTCCTCCCATCAAAAAACCTGTCTCAAGTATCTTTTCAACCAAGCTGGGCAGAACCCTAATGATGCTAATACTTAACCCCCCCCCCCCCCTTAAACCCACACCCCCCCAAAAAAAAATATTAATAATAAATCATAAAGTCAGTTATTACTTTTTGCCCCCGAGAATTCCCTTGGTACTAAATCATATTTCCTGCAACCTCAAAACGCCTAGCATAACTCTTTTCAGTACCCAGCCAGCCTAGAAAGCTGACAAGAATCTTTGCATACAACCTTTCCTGTATTACATTTTGAGCCAATAAAACTTGATTTAAAAAAAAATGGCAGTTTTTAAAACTCCGAGGCTAATCATTGTTTGTACATTTTCATTTTGGATATCTGCTGCCTTCAAAGAAAGGGCTACCCATAATCTCTTAAACGGCTATGTTATTTTAGACTACATGACACAATTTACAGACACTGGTGACAGCAGCAGAAATGTTAATCGCCTGGTGATACAAATATGTTCAGTAACACATGGGCACAGTATGTAATGTCCGGGACATGTCTGCTCTGCATTGCAGCAATTATCCATGCTTGCCGGCCGTTGCCATGCTTATCAGTGCCAAATCTCTGAGATCTCCATACCCAGCAGTAGCAACTGGCTAATAGCAGCTCGTACAGCCTTTTCCTCCCACAATGCACTTCTGCTATACGCTCTGCTTAGCGTGGAAACCCCTTCAATGTGTTTTTCCTATGGAAAGTTCTAAAATGTTCCTAAAAGCGACAAGCACCTGCTATGAAGGAATGCTGAAGTTTCAGAGATTAATACTGAGGGCTACAAGAGATACTTGTTACGCAACAAGCCACTTGTTACGGACGGATTTAAAAAGGAACTACAGTCAATGGGACCGATTTATACATTTCTGTAAATGTCATCCCTCCACCTTTTACTGAAAATACAAATTAAAATTTTTGTACACTGTATTTATAAAAGTGGTGAAAAGGTGTAAATATCATTATGTTTTCCTCTGTTTACCACTTTTCAAAGAGCCGATTTATAAAATTGTGAAGAACAGATTAGAACACTTTTTGTCCTCCACTTTTAAAACACGTATATATTAAACCCTGGCGATCAGCATTTCAGAGGTAGTGACTTGCCCTGTTGTAATTATAGTAAAGTCGTGGTCAGAAGCCCCATTCCCTTGAATGGAGTTTTAGCAGTGAACATTATTTTAGAGGGTAGGCAATCAACCACTGCTTCTAGACTAACTTAACGTAACAACCTGCAACTTTTTTTTTTCAAAACAATAGCGTAGTAATACAGTCCATTTGTCCACCAGATTAATTACAATGATAGGATTAGACCACTTTTGTTATTTATCTCTCTTTTCACAACTTCAGTGCAAATAGACGCGGTTCCTGGTACACAACTTTCACACTACTTGTTTTCCAATATTATCTTCAGTGCATTTCAAAGGAGCTTTGTGTCTCCCTTTTAGAGAGATTCTACTAACATGGAGAGAGACCCAATGAATTCATTTTATTTTTATAAACAGGATCCTAAATAATTATTTCCAAAATTTTAGTTGAAGCAATTATTGTGACAAGACACATGCCAAAACACATGCAGGAGGAAATATCAGAACTTTCGATTACTACTTTAGCAGGTCAGTTGGTCAGAAAAGCTAAGGGTTAGGGATAGCTAGTGTTAGGATACATTTTACGAGAAAGTACAGGTTTAGGTCATGGTTGATGAAATACAGGGGACACAACATAATGCTTGACATCATTTAAAGGGCATATGTTAAGAATAGTCTTATGTGAAAGGTTAGGTTAGCAGTATGCATTTGGCATGAGAGTGTTAAATCTTAGAGGGGGGAGGCACGGGAAAGCAGAAAGGAGTTATGGCCAGGCAGCATTGAGGGTATCAGAAGGGTCAATTGAGCCTGATATCCAGATAAATGGTACTTCAGTCCTAGCATAGAAATCATATGTATAGTGGCATATTGCAGGTTTTAGTTACGGAATCTGACAGGGGTAGGCAATATGCAAATCTGAACTCCTCAACTCTTATCTGGAATACTCATCACATTTGTAGTATTGTCTGAATCTATTAGAGGAACACAGCTGGGAGAATGCATTTGCTGCTACTGTGTCCTGGGAGTGTCTATAGGAGCCAGACTCCCACTTCCTCTGCAGGAACTTTTAATACAGCAGCAGACAGATCTTTGCCTCCGAGCAAACATTGCCTTGATAAAGGGGTCATATGTGGCTCCGATACATTGGCCATATTCTTTTATATGGAACTATCTGGAATACGGTCTGTGACATCCCTGTTTTATTGCAACCCTAACAAAAGGATATGATGAACAACTACATAATCAGATGGCGAATAAGAAAAAATACAAATGTGGGAATGAGGGAAAAAATACACATCACAATTTTGAGAAGATCAGGTGACTGTAGCAGATGTGCTAAACATAGTGGGATTAATAAGGTTTCTCCATTAAAGGACCAAGTGGGAGGCCCTAAAAGGTCAGAGTGTAGATATTTCCACCTAACTCAGCAGCAGTATAGATTTGCATATCACATGGTAGGAGTTATCTTTGCAACAAAATAAATAGTTCTGTTATGGCATGCAGCATTGATTGTTACCTCTAATTAGTGTAAGGGTTAGGCTCAGTTTACACTAGATTCTTTACCCTGCACTCTGAAAGACCTATTCATATCTATCTGCAAACCGAACTGGTATTAATTTTTTTTTTTTTTTGAGGGTAGGGGTTAGCAGTTTGCATTGCCATTCTTCCAATGAGTGGCTTGCATCTTCCCCAGACTACAGTATATTGTATCCTTGGAGCAGTACAGCATATCTATACAATGTGGATCTGCAACAGTCTGTCAATTATTGTGGAGAAAAATTGTGTCACCCCCTACCCTTAAGGTGGCCACACACCATACAATTTTTAAAATATTTTTTAAACAAAGAAAAGCTCTTACAATTTTTGGGACAACCGATCGGAATTATCGAATTGGCGAAAATTGGATCTTTTAATTGTATGAGGTGTGGCCACATTTAGACCTCCTCCTGTTCCAGACTGTATAGAATCCTTAGTAATGTTCAGGTTATATGAATACAAATACCTCTGTGTCAGTCCAACTCCCAGGTCTGTGAGCAGGTGTTAAACAAGGATCCTTATCTTAGCTTACAACCTCTAACCCCAGGTCGATGGTCTGTGTGAATTAAGGCATCTTAATGACATGTATTTATGCTTGAAAAAATATCTGTTTTCTCTTTTGATGTTGCATGTATATGTTACGGCCAGAACCCGAAGTCTGGCCACTTCGGGTTCTGGCCGGTCAAAACGAGAAGTGGCCGGCTGATGCGGCCAATGTGCAAAATGTACCATCATTTCGGACTTTGGCCAGCCAGAACTCGTTGTGGCTGTATGTGGCCGGCCAAGTCCCGAAGTCCTGCTCCCTCGGCTCTCCCCCCGCTGCCTGCACTAATCAAACCTCAGATCAGGGCAACCGGACCGGAGAGGCGGAGAGAGGCAAAGCGCACAAGTCACCCGCAGGACGTGAACACTTCAGTGCGGAAGCGCCAGTCATTTGGCACTTTCACATGTGAAGTGTACAGGTCTGGGCGGGTAGCGTGCTCTGCCTCTCTCCGCTTCTCCCCGCCTCTTCGGTCGCTGTGATCTGAGGTCTGTGAGTAGTGCAGGCAACTCTCCCGGCCATGCAAAGCGCACACTAAAGGCGTGCCCCCAACAGGCAATCAAAGCACACAAAAAAGCGCCCGCCCCCAGCCATGCAAAGCACCCCCAGCAATGCAAAGTGCCCAGTGAAACCCCCCCAGCCATGCAAATCACCTAGTGAAGCACCCCAGCCATGCAAAGTGTGCAGCCCTCTCCCCCCAGCCATGCAAAGCGCCCAGCGAAGCCCCCCACCAGCCATGCAAAGCACCTAGTGAAGCACCCCAGCCATGCAAAGTGCACAGCCCCCCTACCCAGCCCCCCCCCCCCGCCATGCAAAGCACCCAGAAAAGCCCCCAGCCATGCAAAGCGCCCAGAGTAGCGCACCCAGCCATGACTAATCACCACTGTAATTTGATCTCTCCCCTGTGTCACTCGACTGCCACGGCAGAGCAGCTAATTTTAAAGCGCATGATGATAACAAATTTGTCTGCTTCCGTTTTTTTTTCCTGTGAAGGTTATTATGCTGTTGTGTATCTTTCAGAGCAGAGAGGAAGTTCCGAGTGCCATTCATGGTGACGGACAGGACCCCCGCGATGTTCTGGGATTTGTGCGTTTTGGACTTTGGCCGACTGACTTTGGCCGTTTCTAGAACTGGCCGGCCACTGTCAGAAATTCCCAGCATTTTGGACTTTGGCCGACGTCAAATCGGACAGTTCTAGAAACGGCCAGCCAATTCTAGAATTGGCCGATTTCTGGTTTTGGCCGTAACATATATAAGCTGTCTGTACCACCAGTTTGCAAACTAACAGAATATAAGCCAGACGAAGGCTGCAAGGCCGAAAGCTTGCTTATTTTTATTCATTTTTAGTTAGCCAATAAATGGTATCATCCTGGTTTAAAACTTATTGCGAATACAAATAACAAACCGGTTTTGTAAAATCCTTCCACATGGAATAACAACATCATTATTAAAGGGAAGGTTCAGGGAGGGAGGTAAAAAAATAAAAATCAATATCCACTTACCTGGGGCTTCCTCCAGCCCGTGGCAGGCAGGAGGTGCCCTCGCCGCCGCTCCGCAGGCTCCCGGTGGTCTCCGGTGGCCGACCCGACCTGGCCAGGCCGGCTGCCAGGTCCGGCTCTGCTGCGCTCCAAGGCCTGGCACTTCTGCGTCCCACGCGGGCGCGCTTACGTTATCGGACGTCCGCCAGGCTGTACTGTACTTTACCTCCCTCCCTGAACCTTCCCTTTAACTGAGCAAAAGCATTTCTAGAGTTTTGTTCTGGTCCCAGTACAAGCTTCCTATAGATTAGCACCGAGTAGCACATACGCTTAACCGTGGATGGGAACTACGACCAGTCGGAAGTAGGGATGACCATTTAGATGCTAAAATTTCTGAACTAAAAAAAATGTTATGCTATTTGTATGTGAAGTTATACAGCTTTATAATAGTCCTATCAAATGAAGCAGCTACAGCTTCAAAGAAAGTCAATTTTACTCCATTAAAGTGGACCTGAACTCTTGCACAGGACATATGGAAAACAGAGAAATGCACCCTGTATGTATTTAGAGAGTTTAGGCTGTCTAATTCCCCCTTATTTGTGTCTAATCTGAAATTGTAATTTGATCTTCCCGTGTCACGACTGCCTATGGCAGATAAGCCCATTTGAAAGCACAGGCTGTAAACAATATGTCTGCTTCCATGAATCAGGAAGTAGAAACTGTGACGGACGGTTGCGTAGCCGCAGCCGCGTCCTTGAACCGCCCGTGCAGAACATGCGATCGCAATCGATTCTCTGCATAGATGCGGTTAAGATTGAAAGCATCTGGATTGGTTGTGTAGGAGCATCTGCAGTCAATCTGGGCTCTCTCTTTTCTCAGCAGAGAGCTAGCAGTACTTAGGTGCAGGATGTCTTTTGAGGTGTTAATCAGCTTGGACAAAGCTTATGCCCCAAGGATAATGTTTATTTTTAATTACCTCAGAAAGATGTCCCTAGTCACCCGATGGGGACTCTATTTAGAGAAAGGCTTCCCTCACAGCAGGATGCTATTCAAAACCTGCTTTCACACAGACTTCATGGCACCGATAAGGACAGATGTGAATGCATGTGATGTATGGTTTCTTACCTATTATATGGAGACCGTACATCGCACAGCTATAAAATTCATATAGTCTTAATTGTTAAAGTCTGCTCAACGTGCGGATATAAAATTCATGGCCATATCTCGTCCAGTTATTGCGGTGTGAATCTTCTCAGGAACCTGAGAAGCTACCCAAATCACGTCTGATATCATATTAATCTGTATTTTCCGACAAGTATGAATCTGTTATCCACCTAAATGTGACATGTATCGTTCATGAGTTACGGCATTTTATAAGTTTAAACCTAAAATCTCTCAGAGGGAATGAACTGTCATCGGTGGGTAATTCAGAGGGGGCGGGCATTGACACACCCCCGAACCAGCTTCATCAAAAGCACATGGCCGGCAGGCGGACCTCGGTCCTCCCTGTGTACCATCACCTCAATGAGCCAGCCAGAGCACCATGCGGCTGGCAGCCATTTTCTTGGACTGAAACAAAGTACATTTTCCATGTGCTCAGATTTTCCCCCAAAGGACATCTTTCCATGAACTTTAAAGGGAAGGTCCAAGCAAAATAGAAAAATGAGTTTAACTTACCTGGGGTTTCTACCAGCCCCATGCAGCCATCCTGTGCCTTCATAGTTATTCACTGCTGCTCCCGTCCCCCGCTGGCAGCATGCCGACCTCAGAGGTCGGTGGGCCGCATTGCGTACATTTTTACGCATTCCCGCTAGTGCAGGAACATTAACACATACATTTTTATGCGTTAGCGGTTTAATGCATAAAAATGTACGCATTGAACCACTAACGCGTAAAAATTTATGTGTTAATGTTCCTGCACTAGCGGGACTGCGTAAAAATTTATGCAATGCGGCCCGCCGACCTCCGAGGTTGACAAGCTGCCAGCGGGGGACTGGAGCAGCAGTGAGTGACTACGAGGGTACAGGATGGCTGCATGGGGCTGGTAGAAGCCCCAGGTAAGTGAAACTCAATTTTTTATTTTGCTTGGACCTTCCCTTTAAGTATCCGTTTTTTCTCAATTTTTATTTTCTATACTGTGTTATCATTTGTCTCCATAATTGTTGATTTTAACGATTTTCTGTATATAAATTTATTATTTATATTGCATTAATAAACCGACGCTAACGTCAGTTGTTTGTTTAGCTGCCCTATTATTCAGCACACAGAAACTGAACCCAGACCTCTGAAGAGACGCTACTCTTGTACTGATTCTAGCTAGACAGAATAGAGTCTGTTTAACCGTTTTTATTTGTAGATCTAAGCTCAGACAGTCAGTGGGCTCCTCTGTCCCATGGTAACAGAGGTGGTGGCAGTTATACCCTGAAATAGTGTGTAAGTTGTAATTACCGTAACCCACAGGCTCCCTTCTAGTCTGGCTGCTGCCCAAATTCCGTCGGTTTCTGCCCACTGATCGCGACCACAGATTGCATGATCTGTGTGCTGAAACCGATTGGAAGGCAATTTGCGTTCCGACCACTAGGGGCCCTGTGACAAAAACTGTGCAGATTTATTTTAGGATTTGTATCAGCTGTAGCAAAGAAATGTTTTTGTTTAATGGTTCTTATGCTGTTGTGTAACTTTTAGAGCAGAGAGGAGGTCGGAGTTCAGGTCCGCTTTAAGACAATAGCGAACCTTCCCAGGGCTAGACCTCCCAGAAATTGTAAAAAAAAAAAAAAAACAAGAGCTGCAACTATACCTACAGCAATAGAACAGAGCAATTAGGAAAAGACTGAACAAGTGTGGCTTGTTTGGAAGGACTGCTACAAGAAAACCTTGAATAGTTTAAGGTTACAAATTGACTTCTAGAAAAATGTAACAATGTTGTTTGGACAGATGAGACCTAAGTAGAGATATTTAGCCGTAATATACAGCGCTAAAACAAAAACACAGCAGAAATGGCTCATACAAGCATTCAAGCATGAAGGTAGAGATGATGATTTTGATTGTTTTGTAGCCTCAGGGCCTTGGAACCTTGCAGTTATTGAGTTGACCATGAACTAATCTGCATATCAAAGCATTCTAGAGTAAAATGTGAGGCCATCTATGCAACAGCTAAAGACATTGTGTCATGAAACTGGACAATAATCTAAAGCACACAAGTAAATTTAAAACAGAATGGCAGAAAAAGAAAAGACCTTAGTAGTGGAACCTGTACATAAAGGGCTGTACGGTGGCCTAGGCCCTAGTGGTTAGCAATCTCACCTTGCAGTGCTGGATCCCCGGTTCAAATTCCTGCCAGGGCACTATCTGCACTGAGTAGGCATATTCTCACTGTGTCTGTGTGGGTTTCCTCCGGGCACCCCGGTTTCCTCCCACTCCCCCAACACATACAGATAAGTTAGTTGGCTTCCCCCTAAATTGGCCCTAGATTACAATACATACACTACATGATACATACATAGACACAGGACTATGGTAGGGATTAGATTGCGAGTCCCTCAGAGGAACAGTTAGTGACAAAACAATGGCCTCAATTCACTAAGCTTATCTCCTGTCTTTAATAACGTTTCTAGCGTTATCACCATGGTGATAAGGCATGTAGTATTCAGGAAACATTTTACCTCAGGCAAGCCTAAAGTTAACTCTTCTATCTTTAAAGAGAAACTCCAACCAAGAATTTAACTTTATCCCAATCAGTAGCGGATACCCCCTTTTACATGAGAAATCTATTGCTTTTCACAAACAGACCATCAGGGGGCGCTGTATGACTGCTATTGTGGTGAAACCCCTTCCAAGAGAAGCTCTGAGGACTGCGGTACTTTTGGCAGTTTCCCACAGTGTAACAAGGTTCACAGACAGGAAATAGCTGCTTACAGCTGTCTCCAACTGCCAAAACAGCTAGTAGCAGCTACATAACCTGCCCACAGTAAAAATGTCACCATGTGATACATGTCAGAATGTAAATCGGGGAGAGGAAAGATTTTACAATGAGCAAACACTGACTAAATCATTTATACATAATTATTGTAAAAATGAAGCACTTTTTCTTAACATTATTTTCACTGGAGTTCCTCTTTAACCACTTGCCGACCGCACGCTTATACCGTGCGTCGGCAAAGTGGCAGCTGCAGGACCAGCGACGCAGTACTGCGTCGCCAGCTGCAGGTTGATTAATCAGGAAGCAGCCGCTCGCGCGAGCGGCTGCTTCCTGTCAATTCATGGCGGGGGGCTCCGTGAATAGCCTGCGGGCCGCCGATGGCGGCCTCGCAGGCTAAATGTAAACACAAGCGGAAATAATCCGCTTTGTTTACATTGTACGGCGCTGCTGCGCAGCAGCGCCGTAAGGCAGATCGGCGATCCCCGGCCAATCAGCGGCCGGGGATTGCCGCCATGTGACAGAGGACGTCCTGTCACTGGCTGCACAGGACGGATAGCGTCCTGTGCAGCCCCGATCACTGGGGGGACAGGTAGGAGAGGGAGGGGGAGGGAATGTCGCCGCGGAGGGGGGCTTTGAGGTGCCCCCCCCCCGCAACATGCCACCAGCAGGAGCGATCAGACCCCCCCTGCACATCATCCCCATAGGGGGGAAAAAAGGGGGGCGATCTGATCGCTCTGCATGCCCGCTGATCTGTGCTGGGGGCTGCAGAGCCCACCCAGCACAGATCCCATCAAACAGCGCTGGTCCTTAAGGGGGGGTAAAGGGTGGGTCCTCAAGTGGTTAAGTTAAGGTGAGATCTCTAAAGTTAACTCTTCAATCCTTAAAATAACTCCAGAATTCTAAAGTTAAAGACAGGCTGTTAATTAACTGCACGTGAAAATAACTACAGAGGAAGTAACTTAAAGAGGAACTGTCGCAAATTTTTTTAAATTTAAAACACATACAAATAAGAAGTACATTCCTCCCAAAGTAAAATGAGCCATACATTACTTTTCTCCTATGTTGCTGTCACTTACAGTAAGTATTAGAAATCTGACATTACTGACAGATTTTGGGCTAGTCCATCTCTCCATAGGGGATTCTCAGCATGGCCTTTATTCTTTATAAATACATTACCTGAAAAAGATTTATACAAAGATGCTGGCCAGCCTCCCTGCTTGCTGCACACTTTTTTGGCAGTTGGACAGAGCAACTGCCATTCACTAAGTGCTTTTAAAAATAAAGAAAACCCTGAGAACCCCCCATGAGAAGATGGGCTAGTTCAAAATCTGTCGGCAATGTCAGATTTCTACTACCTACTGTAAGTGACAGCAACATAGGAGAAAAGTAATTTATGGCTCATTTTACTCTGGAAGAAACGTACTTCCTATTGGTATGTGTTTACATGTATTTAAAATGTTAAGATTCTCGCGAAAGAGGTCCTTTAAGGAATGAGGAGATAAGATAACTCTCTCACTGTGTGGTGGGAAGTTTTCTCTTGCCTTATTATCTACAGCATGATCTTAGTGAATTGAGGCCATTATACTCTGTACAACGCTGCGGAAGATGTTGGCGCTATATAAATAATAGCAAAAGTGCTGCAACCTTCCAGTTTTTTTGCCTTTTAATCCAACAGCAAGCAAGAAAATACTTAAAATAATTTAAATCATACTTAAAATAATTTTGATCATACTTTTTCAAACACTTTTTGATCTTTTTTTAATTGCAAAGTGCAGAAAAATTATTTTAAACAGAAGATGAAACATGATCTCCAAGGAGAAAACTCCGGAAAAAAAAGTGAATTGCATATGGCCTTGTGTCTATGGAGAGATTTCTTCTCAATACCTGTGGTGTCACTGGCATCAGAATTATCTCTGACAGAGATATAGACATTTCATTTGTATTTTCCCATAGTATGAGGAAGAGCCAGAAGATCAGTCCTCTTAGAAGAGATGGCTCCAATATTGGTGCTCTGATGGTCAATAGAAAATTACATGGAGCTCACTTTATGAAATACAGTAACATTGTTATGTTCGTAAAGTAAAATAACTTTGGGATAAGGAATTGGTAGATAAAGATTTGGTCTTACGAGCAAACCAAGCTGTTTTTGAAAAGCTTGGAAAGCCTCCTTTTTCTGCTTTACACACCCATGCTTGAAATAATCTTCTAATAAGCGTTAGCATAACCACCTGTTTTATATGGCTTAAATAACACCGCGGGTATTGTAGAGGTGCAGGATTTACAGCAACATAGGACTGTGTCCACTTCTAACACGCAGGTGTTGTAAACTTTCTTCTGGTGCGTTTGCTTCAACCATCTGCTCAGGATTACTGACAAATGTATTTCTCTTGTAGTTTTCTCATAGTGAATCTAAGGGGAGTTCAGCATCTTAAACTAGCATTAGACAAAACAGATGCGCCGTTTCCTTTTGTCTTGACCGCTGCCCTCCCCAAGTACTGAAAAGATTTGGCGATATTACGGCACAAATTTGCATGGAGTTCCGTATACAGCTCTGCACACCACAGCCAGATTTATTCAACATGGCTGTACAAAGAATGAAACGTAACGTATTACAGTGAACTGATTTGGGCCTGATTTACTAAAGATCTCCAGGGCTAAATAACATGTTTAATAGGATTAAAGAAAACAAGTTAACAGCAGCATTTTTCAGACTGCCACATTTAAGTGGGAATCTACGGGGAAAAAATTGGCACCATTAAAGTTACCATTAGTTATCAGCATTTCGATTCGATCGGCATGATAATGAGCTTATGGAGATGACCTCTTTGATAGTGGCAATCCCGAAAGGAAGTAACGGAGAGCACTGGTGCTTGACAACTTCTGGCCCTTGATTAGGTGGCCCTTGCCTTGGTGACTTTACACATTACATTTATCAACAGAGCATTGAGAGGGGATCCTTTTTTTTTAACCTTCTTCTTGTTGTCTTAAGTAAGCAAAATAATACTTTTTTGATTCTTGAATGTTTAAAATAAACAAATTATACATTTTTTTGTAACTTTGGCAGTCCCATCCCCCCTCCCATTTTTGGCATTTTACAAAATCTTTTTAAAATTGTGAACAGAGCATGTATACGTGGATTAACATTTTTGTCCCCATGGTAGTGACATACAGGAAGAATTAAAAAATCCACTCAAATGAATAAACTTCTCAGCTCAACTAATCTGCACTTGTGATGTAAATACATCTATACTACAGCATACCCAACAAATGTAAACAAGTCTCACTTAGAACCTTAAAGCAGTGTACACACCTTTAATGGATGTCGCCTGTCAGGGATCGGGACCTGGGCTACACAGACGTGAGTCAGCTGTGTAGCGGACGATGTGCTGTGTGGCTATGCGGGGAAGTGGAGAGACAATTGAGCGGCCCGTGTGTGATGTCTCCAGGTGGGGAGCAGCATGCACAATGAAGTTGTCTGTTGCTGGGGGCGAGTTGATCTGCTGGGCAGATGGCTTGCATGTCGCAGGTCAGGGATTGGGCACCTTTGTACACACACCCGATTAGCGGCTGAGGGGGTCATTTAGTCAAGTGTGTGTACGAGGCTCAACACTAAGACTGCTTCCACCACTGGCCAATGATCACCACACACACCCAGCTTTCCATTATTTCTTTTTTTTTAATGAAAAATAGAAAAATTGCGATTCCTTTAATTATAAGATTTAGATCAACAAAACAATTACTATTTTTTTAGTTATCCTCAGCTTTAGAAAATAATTTGGCATATGATCAATGTGGTTTTAAAGAGCAAAGTATTTTTCCCGCACCAAACATAACAAATTACAGTAAGTGATCCAAAAGTCTGTAGCCCCACAAAGAAAAAAAAACATTGATGAAATGTTTTTGTCTTTTTAACACTTATGTTTCTGTGCGGAGAAGTACACAGAGATTCAGAGAGATTATGCTGAGAAATACAAATATTCCATGACCTCCTTTTCTTTTTGTGGGAGGCTGTGGACATTTGGGTCACGCCTCATATTTGCCAAAAAAAGCATTTTTTTAAAGTTTTTTTCAGTTACAGTGGGATGAAACACTGCTTTTAAAATCATAAAACGTACATTCTACACTGATTAAAATGTATATAAATCATTCCCCCGCCAACAATTGCACATTCAGGAATATGTACATGTTTGAGCCTGCAGTCCCTTAGTGACCTATGCCCAGTAGCGTTTGCCACTCATCTAATGAAAGTCAATTGCATCGCATTTGACTTGCATGGCTGTGTAAATTTTAGCACGCAAATTTTCTACAGAAAAAAACATTCTACTTGTATGTTTTTTTTTCACACCGGACATTGCGAATCGCAAACAATGCAAGTCAAGTCAAATTAGAAAATTTGCTTGCAATTAAGTTAATTGCATACAATTTAATGTACCGTAAATTAACTTCATCGGCAAGCACGGAAAAATTGGAATTAAAAAAAAAGTCACAAATTCGCAAACAAAAGAAGAATCATTTGTGAAAAATTGCAATATACTGAATTACAAATACGAAAAAAAACCACAGAAAACGTAGCTGAAAGTCGCAGGGATAAGTGTGATAACAGACTTTTTTTACTTTAAGAGTAAGTACATGGCTTCATCAATCACACACATTTTACTGTGGTTTTATGGTGTATGATTAATGTATATGATGAATGATCCTTCCCATTAAAACAAGATTTACCTGCTTCACACTAAAGGTTAGGTCCAGTTTTATTCCTTGTCCCCAAGTAGATTTGTGAAATCTCTAAACATACGGACGCTCTGAGAAAGGATCACTGTCTCTGTGTAACAAGTGTATACAGCATGGGGAAAAGGCTGCGTTCTGCACGGCAGTGGTACATTTAACAAGTTATTTCACCCTCGTCCTGAGTGACCTTGGTGCCCACATGTAGCCTCAAACCAACCTTACTTTACAGAAGTCTTTATGAGGCATGTAAGGTCGAGGGAAGGCTGCTTGGCTGAACCAAAAATATTTTCTAGGCATGTAGAGTGTTTTATAAGGTGGAAGAGGGCACATTTTCCAGAATGAGAACATGTTCTGATAGTACAGAGAGTACAGGCTAGACAAAAAGAAAAAAAATGACTCCATCCAAGTAGTAGATGCTTGGAACAAGCAACAGTGACTAAATGTAATCTAGCCCTAGATAAATTCTGGTATGACCCCCACATCTGATTGCAGACATGTATTACCTTATTTTAGCCAGCTATTAATGAGATAACAAGGAATGCTCTTATTAATAATCTGGTACAGCTCAGTTACTCAAAATATAGGAAATGACCCCAGGGGATACTTGGGCTTGTCACAGACAATTCACTATAACAAATTGTCAGTTTCAGCACTTAACAAATTATAGTAGGTGATCCAAAAGTCCATAACCCTACACAGAAAGAAAACATTCATGAAGCATTTTTTATTTAATTTATGTTTGTGTGGATAAGTACCCTGAGATTGAGAGAGATTATGCTGAGAAATAAAAATATTCCATGACCTCCTTTTCTTTATCTGGGATGCTGTGGACATTTGGGTCCTGTCACATTTGTAAACAAAACTTTGCAAAGTTATTTTTTTCCTTTAGTTAAAGTGGTATGAAACACTGCTTTTAAGATCATACAAAGTAACATTTTACATTGATTAAAATGTATATAAATCATTCCCCCGCCAATAATTGCATATTCCGGAGTATGTACCTGTTTGAGCCTGCAATCCCTTAGTGGCCTATGCCAAATAGAAGGAAGTAGATTTTTTCCAGAATTGCAATTTTGGAGCGATTGTTAAGCAATTGTGTCTTTCACGCAGAAGTGAGCGCAAGATGGACGCTCAACCCAGGATGAATAGATAGATAGATAGATAGATAGATAGAGCAAATGGTACATTATATTTATAGAGAGGGAGACAATTTTTTTTTTTTATTATCTTATATAGAGTTTAATCCCACTCTAATAAAAACCATTACGGAATACTTAGATACTTATACTTTTACATAGAATGAGAGAGTGTACGGATGATGTATGTTCGTCGAGTGGCACTTGAGACAATGTTATCCATACCAGGAGGAACTTGGCTAACGATTTATTACGGCTATAATGAGGAAGGTACATACCAGAATAATGCTGAGAAGCACTGGTATAAAGGACAGATAATGACTGGTAAATTGTCATTGTAAATCAGAGAG
This sequence comes from Hyperolius riggenbachi, assembly GCF_040937935.1. Classification (NCBI taxonomy): domain Eukaryota; kingdom Metazoa; phylum Chordata; class Amphibia; order Anura; family Hyperoliidae; genus Hyperolius; species Hyperolius riggenbachi. The sequence continues at coordinate 60,542,546 of NC_090655.1, forward strand.
ATATTGTGTCCAATCCAGGAGCCAGCAGGAACTTAGGAGTCAGTGCCACCGACAACAATCACAGACAGACACGAAAGTTAGGCACCAGCTGTAGTTTTTCAGGAAACAGACTGCCTGGCTCATGCGATTAGTCTAGCCCTGATATAAACATCCATAAACAGGATGAAAAGTCACATCAGAATCAGGCGAACGGCGCTCCAGAATATGGGATCCTCCTGAATCTTCCACCAGAATCAGACATGAAGTCGTCTATAAGAACAGAGACTATTGGCTGCCCTCAGGCCCATCTAACTGATTTCCCTGGTTATTGAGTAGCGCCGATCAGTAGCATAGAAGTGAAAGCAGCAAGTTGCTTATGAAAGAATACCAAGGTCGTGGCTAATCCTACCTTACTCCAGGAAAGCGAAAGAGCCCACAGCAGCGTAACTGAGTACAGTGTGAAATTCCTTCCTATTATACGATGTCCAGGCCTCTCTGCACACCGCGCTCATGTTGTACCCCGCGTGGTGCACTGTCCCGGTGTTTACAGCCCTCCGTCCCATCAAACGACAAGACTCTTTAAGGAAAGCCGCACATGTCCTGGAGGATTGTTCATGTCTCTCTCTCACACACAATATTGCCTGATGTGTATGCCATATGCTGTGCGTCTCTGCCTGCTCCAGCTACTGACAGCCCCAGCTCCCAGGCCTTCCAGAGCGTGGAGAATGATTCCAGGCATGCTGGCTTCTTACGTTATAATTGGATGTGTTAAATTCACAGCCAGCAAAGTAGCCGCTTCAGCCTTCCCTTCCCCTTTCCATGTTGTGTTCTTCTATTTTTAAATACCGCCAGGCGCATAACGCTTTTCTCAAACACAAACAAAGCCAACACACATGCCAAGAAGAGAGCACACCAGTCCTTTACCAGACTGCAAATCCCAGCAAGCCCATTCCTTTTCTAAAATTTGAAGTCTATGAATAAAGAGGGGAGTGTGGGATTTGGCAAATATTTACTCTTAATGATGAACTTGAATTCTGACTTTTTGTGCAACTTTCCACTTGAAATAGATCTGAGCAATCCCAGTAGCTAGCATGGCTAGAAGGCTGCTGATTGATTAACCAGCAACAACTGGCCTTATGAGCCCCGCTTTGTGCCATTGTAAGTTTACATGCAAACATTAAAATTCAAGCTCTTCAAGAAGAATTCATTAAAGCGGATCCGAGATGAAAAACTAACTAGAACAAGTAACTTGTCTATATATCTTATCTAAAGTTTAGATAGTTTACACAGCATATCTAGCTGCAAACAGCTTCAACAGTTTATGATTGTTTATTTCTGTGATACAATGAAAGCAGCCATGTTCTGTTTGTCACATTACACACAGGCAAGCTGATAGCATCTTTAGCCCTCAGTCTGTGACAAATTCACTCCGCTCTCCTCCTCCCCTCTGCCTCTGAAATCTCTGGCTAGTAACCTCCTCCTCCTGCCCAGACTGAGCTCCCATAAGCCCTTGCTACAGTGTCCAGGCACTCTGGAAAGCTGTGGGCGAGGCTGGTTTAGTTTATAGGGAATGAAAGTATTAAAACAAAACAAAAAAAGTATTTGGCTTGAGGAATGCCCTATAAACTATATGAAAGGAACACAATTATGCAATGAGTAAAAGTTTATCTCGGATCCACTTTAAAAAACTATTTGGTAAGGTGATTGATCTGGCAAACACATGATCATCATGTCTTGCTTGTCCTTCCGATGTAGGTTAAAGAGGCACTGTAGTGACAAATAGTAGAATGCAGTAAATTGTTCAGAATACCCACTTTTACAGTCATTTTCCTGGTTTCAGCATCAGAGATGCTCCCATATTGCTGTATACAGTATAATATAATGTAATCTTGTTATCCAAGGGACCAGGAAAACTGGTTTACTATCTTAGAAGTTTACTATATCAGAGAATTGTCCTAGAAATGGCCTGGCATGCCCTGATACATTATCTGCTGCAAAGATGCAACTCTGTCCTCCCATTGGAGGTACTGTACAAACACTTGCACATCTGGTGGACTACAAAGTTAAAGTGAATGGGAACCGCATTTAAAAAAATGAGACAGATACTTACCCAAGGAGAGGGAAGGTTCTGGGTCCTATAGAGCCTTCCCGCTCCTCTCCTGGTCCCCTCGTTCCAGTGCTGGCTCGCCCGGTAGCAGTATTTGACTAATTTAGGTGGCTTCAGAAGTCTTCAGGGAGCCCGAGTGCTCCTGAAGAAGGGGCGGCCCTGTACTGCACCTGCGCAAGCATGCTCTCTTGCACGCTCACGCCTGTGCAGTATGGAGCCGCACATCTTCGGGAGGACACGGCTCCCGAAGACTTCCAAATACCCTTTCGGTGGGGGATTGAAACGGGGGGGGGAGCCAGCACAGGATAGAGGGCACCGAGAGAGGAGACGGAAGGCTCTATATGACCCAGAGCCTTCCCTCTCCTTAGGTAAGTATTTGCTTCATTTTTTTTAAATGCGGTTCCCATTCACTTTAAGTATACCTTAGGGGTGCATAGCGAGGCTGGACAAATCACTGGTACAGTATCCAGGGCTCTTTGCAGGCAGCCACTTGCTTCCTGTGGGTGGCTCCGATACCTCCAGGGGCAGGACTTGCAGCATGTGTCCTGTAAAACTTTCTGCTCACACGAGTCAACCATGAAGCCTCTCTTCAAAATGCAGCCAATCATGATAATCCATTTGCTTCTGTAATGCAAGTGGATGCTGGACTTAAACATTTCTTCTCCACTCTACTTAGTTTTGCAGCGAATAGGCCTGCTTTGATCTGCACTACAAGTGAAAGTAGCCTGTACTGCGCTCCACACACTGCCAGGAGCTTCATTGCTAATATGGGAAGAGATACCCGGGAGTGAGTACAGTCCCATGGGAGGACTGAGACAATACTTTGATTGGTGATTACAAAGTGAAAGTGGCAACGCTGCATCTGCTTTTCTTTACGTTCACATTATTTCTCATTTTCCCTATGCTGCTTATTTATACAGTACTGTATATCCAGCACTGAGGCCATTCTTCTTGTCTTACAAATGTCATCAGGCATCAACTCACTTGCAGACCATGGGTTTCACATTGACATATGACACATGCACTGCCCATAGTTTACTATATACAGAGTTAGCATCACGCACTGGCCAAAAAACAAGTTTACTATAACAGAAGTTTTATTATATCAGAGTTTACTATACAGGAATTGCTCCCATCTACTTATAATGGAGATTGGCCGGGACCTGGAGAGGTAGTTTACTATTCCAGAATGTTTACTATACTAGAGTTTATTATAACAAGATTATACTGTATTGGTATCCCTGCTCTCCCAGTGATGCTTAGCCTAGGCTGTTAAGCCATTTGGAATCCTCCTCCTAGAGCATGCTTGAAGACCAGCCATTATTTTCACTGGATTCGGAATTCTCAGAAACGAACATTCAACAGAGCTGCACCTTACAGGACTAAAGATGTTGCCACCTGTGATAAATTTCAGAATGTAAATTAAGGTGAGGAAAGATTTTACAATGGGCCCACACACTGATTAAAGTGGAGCTGAACACCTGCACAGCACATAATGAAAAGTCTGCATTCTACAGGGTGGGCCATTTATATAGATACACCTTAATAAAATGGGAATGGTCAGTGATATTAACATCCTGTTTGTGGCACATTAGTATATATGAGGGGGGAAACTTTTCAAGATGGGTGGTGACCATGGCGGCCATTTTGAAGTTGGCCATTTTGAATCCAGCTTTTGTTTTTTTTCAATAGGAAGAGGGTCATGTGACACATCAAACTTATTGGGAATTTCACAAGAAAAACAATGGTGTGCTTGGTTTTAACGTAACTTTATTCTTTCATGACTTATTTACAAGTTTTTGACTACTTATAACATGTGTTCAATGTGCTGCCCATTGTGTTGGATTGTCAATGCAACCCTCTTCTCCCACTTTTCACACACTGATAGCAACACCACAGGAGAAATGCTAGCACAGGCATCCAGTATCCGTAGTTTCAGGTGCTGCACATCTCGTATCTTCACAGCATAGACAATTGCCTTCAGATGACCCCAAAAATAAAAGTCTAAAGGTGGCCACACATGATACAATAAATTGATCAGATTTTACGGCAATTCGATAAAAACGATCAGATCTCCCGAAAAAAAAAAAGCTTTTTTGCATTCGACTGAAAAATCCGATTCGATTTCCCGGCTTTTTCGATTAAAAACGATCAGATCTCCCGAAAAAAAAAAAGCTTTTTTGCATTCGACTGAAAAATCCGATTCGATTTCCCGGATTTTTCGATTTTTATCTATCCAGAATGCCAGATATTTTTCTTCAATTTCTCTAAAGATTGTATGGTGTGTGTTAGATTGTCAATTTATTAATATACACACCCAAGCAATTTTCTCAGAGTTTCCAATCATTTTTATCATAATTGGGGAAAGATTTAACATAGGTGTGTGGTACATTGGTCATATTTTTGAAATGTTACAATCAGTCAGAAAAATTGATTGCAATTCTTAAATTGAACAGATATTTAAAAAATTGTATGGCGTGTGGCCACCTTAAAGGGGTCAGATCGGAAGACCTTGGGGGCCATTCAAGTGGCCCATGACAACCAATCAACTTTCCAGGAAACCGTTAATTTAGGAATGCTCGGACCTGACACCATAATGTGGTGGTGCACCATCTTGCAGGAAAAACTCAGGGAACGTGCCAGCTTCAGTGCATAAAGAGGGAAACACATCATCATGTAGCAATTTCGCTGGCCCCCAAGGTCTCCTGATCTGACCTCCTTAGACTTTTATCTTTGGGGTAATCTAAAGGCAATTGTCTATGCTGTGAAGATACGAGATGTGCAGCACCTGAAACTACGGATACTGGATGCCTGTGCTAGCATTTTTCCTGCAGTGTTGCTATCAGTGTGTGAAGATTGGGAGAAGAGGGTTGCATTGCATGGGCAGCACATTGAATACCTTTTATAAGTGGTCAGAAACTTGTAAATAACTCATGAAAGAATAAAGTTATGTTAAAACCAAGCACACCATTGTTTTTCTTGCGAAATTCCCAATAAGTTTGATTTGTCACATGACCCTCTTCCTATTGAAAAAACAAAAGTTGGATTCAAAATGACCGACTTCAAAATGGCCACCATGGTCACCACCCATCTTGAAAACTTCCCCCCCCCCCTCACATATACTAATGTGCCACAAACAGGAAGTTAATATCACCAACCATTCCCATTTTATTAAGGTGTATCCATAGAAATGGCTCACCCTGTACATATAGTTGCAAAAAAAAAAAAATCACTTCTCTGTGTCCTGTCTTTGTTTAGGCAGATACACCTGTCTAATTAGTTATTTTCAGCAACTCTCTACAGACTGCAAGAGAGCTCTGCTGAGGCAGCTGTCCATAAGGTAAACACTGAGGTTTAACCAGTTCACCCCCAAGGGTTTTTACTTTAACCTCCTTGCCGGTTATCCCGAGCTCAGCCTGGGGTAACCTGCGTAGGAGGATTTCTCAGGCCCCGCTGGGCCGATTTTCAAATTTTTTTTCCTGCAAGCAGCTAGCACTTTGCTAGCTGCGTGCAGTTTCCGCTCGCCGCCGATTCGCCGCTACCCAAAGCGCCGCGCAGCCCCCCCTCCAGACCCCTTGCGCAGCCTGGCCAATCAGTGCCAGGCAGCGCTGAGGGGTGGATCGGGATTCCCTCTGACGTCCCGACATCAATGACGTCATCCCGCCCGGTCGCTGTGGCGACCGGGGAAGCCCAGCAGGAAATCCCGTTCTGAACGGGGATATTCTGCTTGCTTTGATCACCGAAGGCGATCTGAGTGGATAGGGGGATGCTGCTTGTCAGTGGCTATCATGTAGCGAGCCCTGGGCTCGCTACATGATTTAATTTTTTTTAATTTTTTTTTCAAAAGTGCTGGGCTGCCCCCTTGCCGCCAGAATTGGAACGGCAAGGGGGTAATGGACCAGAGCAATTTTCACTTGTCAGTGCTCCTCCCTTTTATTCCCTAATAACTTTATTACTACTTATCACAAGAAAATGATCTATACCTCGTTTTTTTCGCTACCAATTAGGCTTTCTGTGGGTAGTACATTTTGCTAAGAATTTTTTTTATTCTAAATGCGTTTTAATGAGAAAAAAAAAAAAAAAAGAGAAGCAAAATTATTATTTCTCAGTTTTTAGCCGTTATAATTTTAAAATTAAACATTCTCCTGTGGATAAAACAAACACATTTTATTTGCCCAGTTCTCCCGATCATTAAACCATTTAAATTATGTCCCTATCACAATGTATGGCGACAATATATTTTGAAATATAGGTGTTTTTCTGTTTTGTTTTTTTTGTTCTGGCCATAATTACCAGCCCCAATGTAATAAATTAAAATTAATTTCCCCCCATAAAATATAGATTCAAAAAAGCTGAATCCATAAGGCAACTATTTATTTACAGGGATGTAAAAAACTATTTGCCCCCTTCCTGATTTCTTATTCTTTTGCATGTTTGTCACACTTAAATGTTTCTGCTCATCAACAACCGGTAACTATTAGTCAAAGATGATGGTTTTTATTATTTAGTGAGAAAAAAAACTCAAAACCTACATGGCCCTGCGTGAAAAAAATTGCCCCCTGAACTTAATAACTGGTTGGGCCACCCTTAGCAGCAATAACTGCAATCAAGCGTTTGCGATAACTTGCAATGAGTCTTTTACAGCACTCTGGAGGAATTTTGGCCCACTCATCTTTGCAGAATTGTTGTAATTCAGCTTTATTTGAGGGTTTTCTAGCATGAACTACCTTTTTAAGGCCATGCCACAACATCTCAATAGGATTCATGGCAGGACTTTGACTAGGCCACTCCAAAGTCTTCATTTTGTTTTTCTTCAGCCATTCAGAGGTGGATTTGCTGGTGTGTTTTGGGTCATTGTCCTGCTGCAGCACCCAAGATCGCTTCAGCTTGAGTTTATAAACAGATGGCCGGACATTCTCCTTCAGGATTTTTTGGTCGATAGTAGAATTCATGGTTCCATCTATCACAGCAAGCCTTCCAGGTCCTGAAGCAGAAAAACAACCCCAGACCATCACACTACCACCACCATATTTTACTGTTGGTATGATATTCTTTTGCTGAAATGCTGTGTTACTTACTTCTACGCCAGATGTAACGGGACACGCACCTTCCAAAAAGTTCAACTTTTGTCTCGTCGGTCCACAAGGTATTTTCCCAAAAGTCTTGGCAATCATTGAGAGGTTTTTTAGCAAAATTGAGACGAGCCTTAATGTTCTTTTTGCTTAAAAGTGGTTTGCACCTTGGATAGGCAAGTGAGGCCTGCAGTTCTTTAGATGTTGTCCTGGGGTCTTTTGTGGCCTCTCGGATGTGTTTTCTCTGCGCTCTTCGGGTAATTTTGGTCGGCCGGCCACTCCTTGGAAGGTTTATCACTGTTCCATGTTTTTGCCATTTGTGGATAATGGCTCTCACTGTGGTTCACTAGAGTCCCAAAGCTTTAGAAATAGCTTTATAACCTTTACCAGACTGATAGATCTCAATTACTTTTGTTCTCATTTGTTCCTGAATTTCTTTGGATCTTGGCATGATGTCTAGCTTTTGAGGTGCTTTTGGTCTACTTCTCTGTGTCAGATAGCTCCTATTTAAGTGATTTCTTGATTGAAACAGGTGTGGCAGTAATCAGGTCTGGGGGTGACTACAGAAATTGAACTCAGGTGTGATAAACCACAGTTAAGTTATTTTTTAACAAGGGGGGCAACCACTTTTTCACACAGGGCCATGTAGATTTGGAGTTTTTTTCTCACTAAATAATAAAAACCATCATTTAAAACTGCATTTTGTGTTCAATTATGTTATCTGTGACTAATAGTTAACGTTTTTTGATGAGCAGAAACATTTAAGTGTGACAAACATGCAAAAGAATAAGAAATCAGGAAGGGGGCAAATCGTTTTTCACATCACTGTATTTATTTTAAGCTGAATTTTTTTACAAGGGCGGGAGGGTTGTAAGTGTAATTTTATTAATGATGTGTATGTACTTGTATATATATATATGTATTTTGTATGTGTAATATACTTTTTGGCCACAAGATGGCGCTAGTGAACACTTCGTTATAGGAAGTGATCACTTTTTTTTTTTTTTTTTACACTTTATTGAAATGTAACAATTTCCTGTTTTTGTGAATGGACATAGCTGCTGTTCGCGGTCACGTCCATTCACTCTAGGCACTGCGATTGGGTAGAGGACCGTTCGGTCCTCTTCCCCAATCACTCAGCACAGGATCCCGATGGAAACGGCAGCGGCAGCGGCGCACACACGGCGGTAGCGGCGGCGGGAACGCTCGACGTATTAAAATGCCATGTTGCTGTTAATAGGGTAAAGCATGACGTTTTAATACGTTAGTGTGTCATTAAATGGTTAACCTTTACATTGCCTTCTGCAAAGGAGAAACCAAGTTAAACTTCAGTTTTTTTAGTATTTCCATAAATTGTAATGGAGATTTTTTTCCCCATAAAGGTTTCCCCATAAAGGTTATTATAATGTGCATAATTTTTTTTTAGAGCAGAGACAAAGTTCTATGTTAGTGCCACTTAAAATGTCTTATTTTACAATAGTTCTTTATCAACTATTTAATTTGTTATTTTCATTATAGTTCCTCTTTAAAACAGGAAACACAAACCTGATCAGCTGTTTTGGTTCAGGTGTTGCAAGTTACAGTTCTGGATCATGTTTATGCCCTGTTCGGGCCCGGATTTGCCTCACAGGAGCCTATAGGCACAGATCTCCTGGGACCCTAGACTTCACCCTCCATGAACCTACAAACCCCCTGCTGAACCGCACAGCAAGTGTGCCAGCTGACCCAGCTGTCACTTCTCCCTTACTCCCCTTGCCCACTATTGGTGGCTACAGGTGTCCCCAAGTATTAGGTAGTCAGAGTTACCTTCAGTATTACGTTTCCTCCAACTGAAGGGAGATTTCAGCAGTTGAATGCCAAGAACCCTATGAGTAACATCTCATTTACGCTCTGCTCAGGACTCTGCATAGGGAAGGAGGCAGGGAGGCACTAGAGGAGGGCAGTGAGCCGCCTTTTCACCATCAGGCGCCTGTAGACATGTGCCCACAGTGCCTAATGGTAAATCCGGCCCTGGCCCTGTTACAAACGTCTCCCTATTTACAAAGCATTTTAACCATTAAAGAGAACCCGAGGTGGGAATTACTTTTACTATTGGGGCACAGAGGCTGGTTGTGCGCACTAAGACCAGCCTCTGTTGCCCCATCGTGTGTCTCCATGTCCCCCCTGCTCGCCGCTATACCCCCCGCATTGCTGGCGACACGCAGCGTGTCGCCAGCTCAATGTTTACCTTGCGCTGTCTGTCAGCGCCGCTCCCCCGCCTCCTCCGCATCGGCGCCACCCGCCGCGTCACTTCCCTCCTATCAGCGGGAGGGAAGGGACACGGGCGGGTGCGCCGATGCGGAGGAGGCAGGGGAGCAGCGCTGACTGACAGCGCAAGGTAAACATTGAGCTGGCGACACGCTGCGTGTCGCCAGCAATGCGGGGGGTATAGCGGCGAGCAGGGGGGACATGGAGGCACACGATGGGGCAACAGAGGCTGGTCTTAGTGCGCACAACCAGCCTCTGTGCCCCAATAGTAAAAGTAATTCCCACCTCGGGTTCTCTTTAATATTCACCAACAGATTCCCCCTTCTCATCCAAACAGATTGGACTTAAATTCAAGATAAAGATCTATGTAGATTAGCAACTGCAGTTTACCTGTAGTCAGACGCATGCCAAACTAACATCAAACTTAAAGAGGAACCCCAGTGAAAATAATGTAATAATCGAAAAAAATAATGTGTGGGCACTATAAGTGGGTCAGAAGTGGAGAGGCATTTACTGTATAGTAAGGAGGCAACAAGCATGATAAGTTACGGCTCTTTCTCACGTTCGATACAAAAGCATACATTTTTATTTTTAGTACATTGTGTTCTAGAGCCTTTCCAATTCTGTCCTTAGAATTCTGCTCCCCCCACACACACTGAAATGTATGTCCTGATATAGACATGAGACTTTACAACTTTCTCTATGGCCAGACTAGGAACCCAGTAGCCTTACGTGTACTGATAATTGCTTTATTTTGAATGCTAACTCCTCACAACGTTTATAAATCGAGGAGATGTGTTATAGCTTCATTTTTCAGTTTTATTAACCATTTGTGAAAATTAGTATACAAATAGGAGGTCCTAGGTGATTGCTGTGTAAATACACTCTTTCCCACACTTTATCCCAGCCAGGTGAACATCTGCAAGGAGTTTTACATGTTCTTCCCGTGTCTGCATGGGTTTCCTCCGGCACTCCAATTTCCTCCCACATACTAAAATATGCAGATACGTTAATTAGCTTCCCCCTAAAATTGTCCCTAGTCTACGATACATACACTACACGATAAATACTTAGACATGTGATTATGGTAGGGATTAGACTGTGAGCCCCTCTGAGGGACAGTTAGTGACAAGACTATATACTCTGTACAGCGCTGCAGATTATGTCGGCGGTATATAAATACTTAAATAAATATAGTGATCGTTTCACCCTTGCTGCTCCTTCAGCAGTGGAGACACCCACTAGTCTCCTCCACAAGGCTGCTAAGTATTTAGATAAACATGAAGTAGCGCTGGGTATAAAGATTAATTTCCAGTTTACTGTATAAACAACATTAAAATATTTCTTGCCTGGAGTGACAAAATGTCTAGAGGCATCACTGAGATAAATACTTGCTCTACTTACACAACATGTATTGTACTGTCCACATTTTTATTTCAGTGATTTTTCTATAGTAAAAAAAGAGAAAATCCTAAGAATTTTCCATTTGGTCTGTGTCTATCTTGAAGCCAATCCTGACATCTTTTCCTCCCTTACTCTGTCTGTGTATCATTGCCCACCCCCCTCCCAGTCTTCAGACACTCCCACCCAGGTCTGCAGTAGAAAGTGCATTGAGAAATATTGGCCAATTAGAGAGGAACGGAGGTGTGGGAGGGAAAGAGGCTTCAGTCAATCAGACTGCATTAGTTAAGTCTGAGGGGAAAGTTAAAAAGAAAAAAAGAAAACTCAACATACCCTGCAACTTCCTTTGTATGGCAGATGTACCAAATAAGAGCCAGAGAAACTGTGGAATGAAGTGTTATGGAGAAGAAAAATAAGATTGATTTCTAACTTTTGGATTGCCTGGTTAGCATTCTTATTACTTGTTTACCAGATGAAAATAAAGAATTGATTTTTGATTTTATGCCCGACAGTTACTCTTTAACCTCCTCAGCGGTATGGACGAATATATCCGTCCATCACCGCCGAGGTCGCCGCTCAGGCCCTGCTGGGCCGATTTTTACAAACTAAAAAGCAGCACACGCAGCCGGCACTTTGCCAGCCGCGTGTGCTGCCTGATCGCCGTCGCTCTGCGGCGATCCGCCGCAAGCAGCGGCGAAAGAGGGTCCCCCAGCCGCCCGAGCCCTGCGCAGCCAGAACAAAAGTTCCGGCCAGCGCTAAGGGCTGGATCGGAGGCGGCTGACGTCCATGACGTCACTCCGCTCGTCGCTATGGCGACGATGTAAGCAAAACAAGGAAGGCCGCTCATTGCGGCCTTCCTTGTTTATTCTGGGCGCCGGAGGCGATCGGAAGAACGCCTCCGGAGCGCCCTCTAGTGGGCTTTCATGCAGCCAACTTTCAGTTGGCTGCATGAAACAGTTTTTTTTTTATTAAAAAAAACCCTCCCGCAGCCTCCCTGGCGATCTTAATAGAACTGATCCTCATCAGTTTGCGTACAGGGCGAACAGGTCAGTTGAGGATGCAGTCAATGTCAGCCTGGCGTATATCACCGAGCACCTGGACAGACCTGGCTCCTATGCCAGAATCCTGTTCTTGGACTTTAGCTCGGCCTTCAACACCATTCGCCCGGACATCCTGCTCAACAACCTTGCGCAACTTGGAGTCGACCCATCCCTTAGCAGGTGGGTTAGGGACTTCCTCACGAACAGAACACAGCAAGTCAAGCTCGGTAACTGCTCCTCTAGTGTGAGAACCACCAACATAGGGGCACCGCAGGGGTGCGTACTGTCCCCACTACTGTTTTCCCTCTACACCAACAATTGCACCTCAACTGCTGACTCTGTCAAGATCATGAAATTTGCGGATGACACAACTATCATCGGTCTCATCAGAAGCACCGAGGAGCAAGCTTACCACAGCGAGATTGAGAGGATCTGTAACTGGTGCAAGCAAAACAATCTCGTCCTCAATGCATCCAAGACTGTCGAACTAATTGTAGACTTCAGGAAACACCCTCCTGCCCTTCCACCAGTCCTCATTGGAGAGACTGAAGTCTCCAGGGCACCAAGTGTTCGGTTTCTGGGCACCACCATAACCAGTGACCTAAGATGGGGGCAAAATACCACCAGAATCCAGAAAAATGCTCAGATGAGGCTGTTTTTTCTGCGCCAGCTGAAGAAATTCGGCATCCCGCGTGATCTGCTCACCAGCTTCTACTCCGCCACAGTTGAGTCCATCCTCTGCTCCTCCATCATTGTCTGGTATTCGGGAGCCAACGCTAGCGACAAGCATAAACTTCAGAGAGTAATTAGCGCTGCAGAGAAGATCATTGGCACACCTCTGCCCCCTCTCGACCTCCTCCACACAGCCAGAATGATGAAAAGAGCCAGCAGGATCTCCCAAGACCCCTCCCACCCAGGAAGCAACTTCTTTGAGCCCCTTCAATCGGGCCGCCGCTTCAGACTAGTCCGCTCCAGAACCAAGAGGCGTAGAAACACCTTTTTTCCCCAGGCAGTCCTCCTACTGAACACTCCTCCCACCTGGGCCTCTACAGCTTAGGGCATGTACAACTCAGTTCTCCAGTCGCCAACATTGACTCTTTGCCTTGCCGCCTCGCTTGTAACAATGCACTCTGCACCAACGTTATGCATATTTAACTGTAATGCCTGTATGTATGTATGTATGTCTTACGTCTTTGCTCTCCGCCATTGCCATGTGTACCACAACCAATTCCGGGGGCGCCAACAGCGCACTCGGCGAATAAAAGTGATTCTGATTCTGATTCTGAGATGAAGCACAATCATGTATTTTACCATATATATCAGTGGGAGCATTAGAGAAAACCCCTACCCTGCTCTCTGTTTCATCCTTCACTGCTCAGCCTGCTTGTTAACAGCCCTGATAAAATCCCCGTCTGAGCATTCAGTCTGGCTTTGCTCAGGAATCATTATAGCTGAGTCGGTCTTCTCTGATGTCTTTTCAGGCCCAAGACTGCTCCCTTCTTGCTCTGCTATAATGACTCAGCTATAATGATTCATGAGCAAAGCCAGACTGAATGCTCAGTCGGGGATTTTATTGATAAGACACCGTCAGGAGCCAATGAAAACGGCTCCTGACCGGCTCACATGACTCTGCCGTCAAAGAGATGGTAGAGTGGATGTCCTGAGGATCCCAACGTGCTGCGATGACGGTGGGTATATGCGGCGATTCGTCTGTATTCCATCGTTCTTGTACCAGCACTCTCTGGTCCTTAAAGAGACTCCGTAACAAAAATTGCATCCTGTTTTTTATCATCCTACAAGTTCCAAAAGCTATTCTAATGTGTTCTGGCTTACTGCAGCACGTTCTACTATCACCATCTCTGTAATAAATCAACTTATCTCTCTCTTGTCAGACTTGTCAGCCTGTGTCTGGAAGGCTGCCAAGTTCTTCGTTGTTGTGCTTCTGTGATGAATCTCCCCCTTCCAGGCCCCTCTCTGCACACTGCCTGTGTGTTATTTAGATTAGTGCAGCTTCTCTCTGCTCTATTATCTTTTACAAGCTGGATAAATCGTCCTCTGAGCTGGCTGGGCTTTCACATACTGAGGAATTACATATGGGGAGAGCTGTCTGCACTCTGCAGGAAGAAACAGCCTGACACTTCAGTGGAAGATAGCTGCAGGGGGAAAGAAACACACAAATGATCTCTTGAGATTCAAAAGGATGGCTGTATACAGCCTGCTTGTGTATGAATGTATTTTCTATGTGTGGACATACTGTACATCAACCTACTTCCTGTTTTGGTGGCCATTTTGTTTGTTTATAAACAAACTTTTTAAAACTGTTTTTAACCACTTTTAATGCGGCGAGGAGCGGCGAAATTGTGACAGAGGGTAATAGGAGATGTCCCCTAACGCACTGGTATGTTTACTTTTGTGCGATTTTAACAATACAGATTCTCTTTAAGAGGGCAGAGACCGCTGGTATTTAAGCGATTAAGGAACTGGTACCACTATACAAAAAGTTCTTATGGACAGATGGCCACATATTTTTTTACCTTTTTAATTTTGTTTTTATTATATATCCCTGTTTTTGTTATATTTCATAAGAATACTGTCAGACTACCCATTATATGCGCAAATTGCGCAAAATACTCATATAGACTGTGTGCCATTTAATTTAAGTTGTGCATTTTTTACTATATTTTAATTTTGTTCATACAATAAACTGGAAATGAATCTTTATACCCAGCGCTACTTCATGTTTATCTAAACATCTGTGAAAATTATTACAGTCAGCCACTGACACATTTGCCCACATTTATAAACTAAATCTGCTTTTTATCATACAAAAATTGTAAAACAATTAGTCACAGTCTTTCTCTATCCCTAGTCCAACAATGGCCCAAAATATTTTTATGAATCTTAGTTTTAAACATTGGTCATATAATCGCCCCTCCCTTGTTTTATGTGTGGCAGGATGATGAAACTACAACCCCCACCAGCCGGAGAACAAATGTGGATCTTTGTGGCTAGTTTTAGGCTATCTGTCTCTAGGTCAGTGGGTGCTAGAAACTGTAAATGTGGCCAAATAGGGTACATCCAAATCATTTGTTCATTTTAACCCACAAACCTAAACAAAATATATGACATTGGATTTATATTACAACAGATTGGCCTCAATTCTGGTAGGGTTATCAAACAAATTACCTCATGTGAGGTAATTTACCTCATAAGGTAATGACACTTAGCAATTCTGGTAGGTTTTAGTCATGTTTTACGTCATGATATAAATTATGAGGTAATTCATGACGTCATTTAACGAAAATGGCTATTTTCATGGAAATTAGGGGGCATGTTAGCACATAATTTACCGATCAGTTTAACTACTTCAGCCTTTAGTGTTTTTTCACCTTATGCATCTAAGCAATAAACACCTCCCATTCATTCACCAATAACTTTATCATTCATTATCACAATGAAATAATCTATATCTTGTTTTTCCACCACCAATCAGGCTTTCTTTGGGTGGTACATTTTGCTAAGAAATATTTTATTCTAAATGCATTTTAACGGGGATATTAAGAGAAAAGTGGAAAAAATTCACGATTTGTCAGATTTTGGCCGTTATAGCATTAAAATAATACATACTACCATAATTAAAACCCATGCATTATTTTTGCCCATTTGTCCCGGTTATTACACCATTGAAATTGTGTACCTATCACATTGTATGGCGCCAATATTTTATTTGGAAATAAAGGTGCAGTTTTTCAGTTTTGCATCCATCACTATTTACAAGCTTATAATTTAAAAAAAATATTAGTAATATTCTCTCTTGGCATGCATATTATAAAAGTTCAGACCCTTAGGTACCTATTTATGGTTTTTTTTTATTGTAATGTTTTTCTAATTAAAAATTTTATTTAAATATTTTTGGGTGTGTGGGAGGTAAACAGTTAATTTTAAATGTAAAAATGTCTATTCATTTTAATAAAAATGTATGTAGATGTAGTTTTACTATTTGTCAGATGGCAACAGTTGATTTTTTTTTTTTTGCTTCCTGTAAGTGTACTTACAGGAAGTGAAGAGGGCGGGGATGTGTAATGGCCCATACTCACGGGCTACAATTGTCGTCGCAACACGCGGTGCGCGCATGTTGCGGCGACAGGTCGCCCATGAGTATGCGGCGTTGCACGGGCGCGCACCCGAACTGTCGCTCATCGCTGATGTCGCCAGGCGATTGAACCGTTCAATCGCCTGGCGACAGTCGCCGCCGCAACTGTCGCTAGTCCACGTGAGACAGCAACAAGATAGGAAAACATTGGGCTTCCGGCGGGGGGAGGAGCAACAGCGACAGCTTCCGCCGCATCAGTTGCCAGGTCCCTCCGCTGTGTGTATGCGGAGGGACCTGGCGACGAGCTGTCGCCGGCCTGTCGCACACATGCTCATGTGTGCTGGCGACAGGCCAAAACAGTTGCCCGTGAGTATGGGCCATAACAGAACAATCGCGGCTTCTCCATACAAGCCAGCGATCGTTCTAAGGTACTTAGATCAATGAATGGAAACTGTTTTTCCATTCATTGATCTCTGGGCTAACGGTGGTTCTGGCTCTGCGAACCCCGATGGCTCGGTTTTTCATGGATGTAGCTCCTACATGCACATTTGGACGTAGGAGCTACGTCATGGAGGCTAAAGTGGTTAAGACCTGCCTGTACCTGGAAGTAAAGTCAATTTGTAAGCATTTTGCAGTATTTAGTGGAGTTCCTATTGCTGTTTAAGTGTCGTTCCTACTAGTAGAAATAAAACTCCAAATATTTACTGGATTCTTTTTTATTTTTATAAGGGATGCTTATCAATATACTTTTCATAGGTTGCTACATAGTCAAATACACCTTCCCCCTCATAAAAAAAAATCTTCTAAAGACTATCCTAACTTTTACCAGAGATGAAGCACCCTCATGTATTTTACCATATATATCAATGGGAACATTGTTAAGACCTGCCTGTACCTGGAAGTAAAGTCAATTTGTAAGCATTTTGCAGTATTTAGTGGAGTTCCTATTGCTGTTTAACCAGTTCACCCCCAAGGGTTTTTACTCTAACGGACCAGAGCAATTTTCACTTGTCAGTGCTCCTCCCTTTTATTCCCTAATAACTTTATTACTACTTATCACAAGAAAATGATCTATACCTCGTTTTTTTCACCACCAATTAGGCTTTCTGTGGGTAGTACATTTTGCTAAGAATTTTTTTATTCTAAATGCATTTTAATGAGAAAAAAACAAAAAAATAGAAAAAAAATCATTATTTCTCAGTTTTCAGACATTATAGTTTTAAAATTAAACATTCTCCTGTGGATAAAACAAACACATTGTATTTGCCCAGTTGTCCCGATTATTAAACCATTTAAATTATGTCCCTATTACAATGTATGGCGACAGTATATTATTTTGAAATATAGGTGTTATTTTTCTGTTTTTTTTTTTGTTCTGGCCATAATTACAAGCCCCTATGTAATAAATTTAAATTAATTTTCCCCCATAAAATATAGATTAAAAAAAGCGGAGTCCCTAAGGCAAGTATTTATTTATTTATTTTAAGCTGATTTTTTTTTTTACAAGTGTTTTCTTTTGGAGGGGGAGTGTTGGAAGTGTAATTTTATTAATTTTATTACTCATGTGTATGTACTTGTAAATGTATGTATTTTGTACGTGTCATATACTTTTTGGCCACAAGATGGCGCTAGTGAACACTCGTTATAGTAAGTGTTCACTTTTTTTTTTTTTTTTTTTTTTTTTTTTACACTTTATTTAATTGTTACATTTCCTGTTTTTGTGAATGGACGTAGCTGCTGTTCGCGGTCACGTCCATTCACTCCAGGCACTGCGATTGGGTAGAGGACCGTTTGGTCCTCTTCCCCAATCCCTCAGCACAGGATCCCGACGGAAACGGCGGCCGTAGCGGCGCGCACACGGCGGTAGCAGCGGCGGGAACGCGCGACTTATTACGTTGCGTCATGTTGCCGTTAATAGGGTAAAGCATGACGTATTAATACGTTAGGATGCCACTAAATGGTTAAGTGTCGTTCCTACTAGTAGAAATAAAACTCCAAATATTTACTGGAGTCTTTTTTATTTTTATAAGGGATGCTTATCAATATACTTTTCATAGGTTGCTACATAGTCAAATACACCTTCCCCCTCATAAAAAAAAAATCTTATAAAGACTATCCTAACTTTTACCAGAGATGAAGCACCCTCATGTATTTTACCATATATATCAATGGGAACATGACAGTTAAAGAGAAACTCCGACCAAGAATTGAACTTTATCCCAATCAGTAGCTGATACCCACTTTTACATGAGAAAAATAATGATTTTCACAAACAGACCATCAGGGGGCGCTGTATGACTGATTTTGTGCTGAAACCCCTCCCACAAGAGGCTCTGGTACCGTACGGTACTCCTGGCAAACTGCCACAATGTAACAATGTTCAGACAGGAAATAGCTGCTTACAGCTGTCTGTTAAAGCCAGACCAGCTAGCAACAGCTCCTTAATCTGCCCACAGTAACAATGTCACCATGTAATACATGTCAGAATGTGAATCTGGGAGAGGAAAGATTTTACAATGAGCAAACACTGACTAAATCATGTATACATAATTATTGTAAAAATGAAGCACTTTTTTTATTACATTATTTTCACTGGAGTTCCTCTTTAATACCTACTCTGCTCTTTGTTTCATTCTTCTCTGCTAAATCTGCCTGGTATCAGCTCAGATAAGACTTGCGCTTGAAAAGAATACTGACTCAGCTATAATCATTACGGGGCAAAGCTAGACTGAATGCTAAGTCGGGGATTCTTATCAGAGCTGATAACAGGCAGATTTAGCAGAGAAGACTGAAACAAAGATCAGAGTAGGTGTTTACGGTCATGTTCCCATTGATATATATGGTAAAATACATGAGGGTATTACGGTTCTCTTTAAAGACTTAAGGTAGCCATACACTGGTCGATTTGCCATTAGATCGATCAGCTGACAGATCCCTATCTGATCGAATCTGATCAGAGAGGGATCGTATGGCTGCCTTTACTGCAAACAGATTGTGAATCGATTTCAGCCTGAAACCGATCACAATCTGTGGAGCCGCCGCTGCCGTCTGTCCCCCCCCCCCCCACGCATACATTACCCGACGCTGGCTCCCGGGCATCTTCTCCGCATCTTCTCCACGCTGCACCCGCTCCATCCCGGCGCTTCCGGTGTCACTCCGTGACCAGGAAGTTCAAATAGAGCGCCCTCTATTTGAACTTCCTGGTCACTGCAGTGACAGGAAGCGCCGGGATGGAGCGGGTGCAGCGCGGAGAAGATGCGGAGAAGATGCGGAGAAGACGCCCGGGAGCCAGCATCAGGTAATGTATACCTGATCGGATCGGCCGCCGCTAGCGACGCGCTCCCTACCTGCGGGCGATCGAGGGTAATTTCCCGCACGGCGCGATCGACGGACCGATCCGATTTCGGGAGGAAATCGGATCGGCGGGTGCGTTTAGCGCGAACGATTGGCAGCAGATTCGATCCCAGGATCGAATCTGCTGTCGAAACGGCCGCGAATCGGGCCAGTGTATGGCCACCTTAATATTTATTTACTGCATGCTTACCGCTGAAATACCTCATGTTTTACCTTACTTTATGCATTTACCTCATGTTGTACCTCATGTTTGTAAATGGCTAAAAATCTTTTCAGAATTGCTAAAAAAAAAGGAAGATACTTGATGAGGTATTTTACGTACGAAAAAAATATTTACCTCACATAGCTACCAGAATTGAGGCCATTATGTTGAGGTATTCAATAAATGCCTAGTTAGGTGTGGTGAAAAAGCACAATTCACCTCAGCTGAGTCAGAGCTTTCCACGGGGCTAATCAGATTCAGAAACTACAGTCTGGCCATCTAGGATTTGTACTTAACCTTTTAAAACTGTCTGGCCCTGTGTAAAGTTCTGGTTCTGCTCATTACAGGAAAATAAAACCTGACATGTTGGAATCCAGACACCAGAGCTCTAAACAGCTCACAAATGGAGGCACACAAGCCCTGGAATATGGTACATTATGTGCAGATGACTAGTGCCTTCTACTTTTTGACAAGCTATGGTTTTTGTAGCCCCTTCTTTAGAAATGTTGTTATTTCAAACATGGCTAAAGGAGGCTGGCCCATGCACCATCAGCAATGAGTGATCACTTCATGGAAATTTAGAATCATTCAATTAAAAGCTAGGGAGGGGTTCAGGAAAATTGCATGCAAAATAGTTTGATACTTTTTATACACTCACTGACGGCCAATTGGACACCCAGAGAAAAAGATTCTTAAGATACAGTAGGTGAAATCTGGGGACTCCAGGCTCTGTGTAGATGAAGTTTACCCCAACATTTCCATTACATACTATATCATGTCAATATTTTCTTCACTCTTCCCTTTTAAAATGTAATTCAGATGTAACATGAATAAACATGTAACTATTCATAATATGGTCAATGCAATTTTTCTCCAGTTCCTAAATATGTTCGGGTCATGAGATGCTTTCATTAAGGTTCCCTGTACGTTATAGAATGTATGAGGTCCTTCCTTTAATTGTTGCTCAAAATGTATCGTATGTCTCTCCCTTGCGTTTACAAAGTCACTAAAGATTCAACTCATTCACATTAGTGCGATTCACTATTTCCTGTACACCTAATAAAAATCTGAGAATGTAGGAAAATCTATCTGTAATTACCCAATCTACAATCAGAGCCTTCAGATCTTGGCTTATAACTAAAAAATGCTCCTTGTCTCAGTGCAAGGCACACTGGTTTTTCTTTCTTCAGTGATGAGAACTCTCTGCTTTGTGTAATTTAACCACAATGCATACAGAATGGAAAAAATCCATTGTGAGTGATTATTTCCAATCAGAGTCAGCAGAATTGATAATAAGCTGCTAATTGCAGATTTCACGGAGCATAAACACACAGACAGTTGTGCATTCCAGTAAGAAAGTTGTAACATCGCCAGAAAAGAACATTTTGAGCAAGTTACAACGCACCCAATAGAAATGACAGGACATGGGGCAGAGCCACATGGAGCACATATGCAGAAGTGGCACAGCGCAGTGTGCAGGAGCAGTACATGAAGCAGGAAGAGATGGTGTGTCTCTATCCCGACCCCTGTGCCTCAAGGGATAGGCCAAGTCAAATGTAGGAATGGATTGGCACCACTCAGAGTTAAATCAAGCTCTTTTATTGAATGTAGTAAAGGGCAGCAGTGACCGCTATTTCGGGCTCTAAAGGTGAAACTCGAAAATGTAGAATATTGTGCAAAAGTTTGTTTATTTCAGTAATTCAACTTAAAAGGTGAAACTAATATATGAAATAGACTCATTACATGCAAAGTGAGAAATGTCAAGCCTTTATTTGTTATAATTTTGATGATTATGGCTTACAGCTTATAAATACCTCCAAATCAAAATCTCAGACCATTTGAATATTGTGAAAATGTTCAATATTCTCGGTTCAAAAAAGTGCCAGACTGTAATCAGCTAATTCATCCAAAATGCCAGCAAAGGGTTCCTATTTAATTTATTAGTTTCACCTTTTAAGTTGAATTATTGAAATGAATCGACTTTTACATCATATTCTAATTTTTTAAGTTTTACCTGTAGAGCCCTTTTTCAAACTTCATGCAGTTTGAAAAAGGGCTCTATAGCCCAAATCAGCAGCCTGTCACTGCTGCCTTTTGCTACATGCAATAAAAGCGCTTGATTTAACTGAGTGGTGCCGAACCATTCCTACATTTGAAGTTTATGGCGCAACACCTTAACTTCAGAAGAAGGTTTCCAACGATGGTCGGCAATCAGTAGATTTTAAAACAATTTCCTTATTAACCTCCACAAAATAATATCACATGCTTGAATGGACACCTACATCCAAAACTCATATTTCAATGTAGGAATCAATAAGCTGAATAATTCCTATGTTTTTTATATTTTGTGCAGCCTTTACATGGTTGTAGGACCTGAGGACACCATCAGTCAAGTATGGGAAACAATAGGAAGTAGTCGCTTAGCACAGCTGAGCATGCCTATTCATTCCTATGATATATGCAATATTATGGTGATCTGCCAAAACTTCAGCTGGCTTCTAGCTCCCTAAACCGCGGATATGGATATACACGCAATCATTGGCAGACCCTGAAATAACCCTGAACAAAATAAACGAACAGAAGAAAATAGAGCACTTGATCTGAGGTTACCTTCAGTGTGAGCTACATGACAAAATGTTTTCCGTTTCTAGAGATTTACTGGAGAATAATAATGATTATTGTTATTATTATAGATTTATAAATTGCCAACATACGGTATATCCAAATTATTAACATGAAGAGAAAGTCCCTTTGCTTTGACTTTTCAATCTCAGGTCACTTTATTCTTAGTTATTAATAATAAAATCACAAAATGATGCATATCATTTAATTAATAATCATATGCTAACCATATACAATTAAAGAGAACCCGAGGTGTGTTTAAAGAATGTTATCTGCATACAGAGGCTTGATCTGCCTATACAGCCCAGCCTCTGTTGCTATCACAAACCCCACTAAGGTCCCCCTGCACTCTGCAATCCCTCATTAATCACAGCCATGCTGTGAGGCTGTGTTTACATCTGTAGTGTCAGTCTCAGCTGCTCCCCCACCTCCTGCATAGCTCCGGACCCTGCCCCCGTCCCTTCCCTCCAATCAGCAGGGAGGGAAGGGATGCAGGCGAGGACTGGAGTTCTGCAGGAGGCGGGGAGAGCAGCAGACTGACACTATAGAGATAAACACAGCCAGCTCTGACAAGCTGTTTGTCAGCAGCGTGGCTGTGATTTATGAGGGATTGCAGAGTGCAGGGGGACCTTAGGGGGGTTTGGGATAGCAACAGAGGCTGGGCTGTATGGGCAGATCCAGCCTCTGTATGCAGATAATATTCTTCAAACCCACCTCGGGTTCTCTTTAAGCTATTTGTTTTTATTATGTTTGTGCACAAATACATGTACTGAATAGATTATTCATTCATTAATTTTATTGATTATATTCAAATTGTTAGTCACCAGCTAATTATAGCAGAAATCCTAATATAAGCGTGGTGTGATATCTCAATTAGCCTTACTTAACTTTAACGGGGGAGGGGTAACCCCAGTACCTCAAACCAGCTGCTGAAATATAGATTTAAAGGCGCAAATACCATACTGTGAATATACATTATTCTTAGTTATGCTCGGACGTATTACATAGCTATATACTTATCCAAGTTTAGAAATAAGACATCTGTCATTAATGATCAACCTCTTGTACTGTAGTCCAAAGGGAAGAAAAGCCATAAGGAAATATATTATCTCCCCAGGCTGGATTGCAATATCACCTCACTACATTTTGAGCACTTTTTCACCAGTTACTAGAACTACTGAACATTTAACCATACAAATGTCACTGTGGCTAATTTCTGATTATGTTGTTTTTCCCAAAAATTATACAGCTTCTCTTGGGTTTCCTGTAGATTCATTTTAAATCAAGCCTGTCACTTAACCCCTTTATCACTGAGGCATTTTCCCTTAATGGACCAGAGATATTTTCACTTTCAGCGCTCCTTCCATTCAATCGCCAATAACTTTATCACTACTTATCACAATAAAATGACCTATATAACCTTTTCTTTTTCACCATCAATTAGGCTTTCTTTGAGTGGTACTGTAAATTTTGCTAAGAATTATTTTATTCTTAATGCATTTTAATGGGAATAATAAAGAAAAAAAAGAAAAACGAATTTATTAGTTTTCGGCCATTATAGTTTTAAAATAAAATTTGTTACTGTGAATAAAACGCACACATTTTATTTGCTCGTTTGTCCTGGTTATTACAATGTTTAAAATATGTCCCTAGTACAACGCATGGAAGAAATATTTTATTTGTGAATAAAGGTACCGTATATACTCGCATACAAGCCGAATTTTTGACCCCCAAAAAGGGGGCCAAAAGTTGAGGGTTCGGCTTGTATGCGAGTCATGTTGGTCCGCGGGTCCCCCCCCTCCGCTGGTCCGTGGGTCCCCCGCTCCCCCCACGTCCGCCGCCGCTGCTATTACCTGCCCGCATCTTCTATTCTTCTCTCCGTGCTTGTAAACATTCACAGCAGCGCGCCCGGCACTGCTACTGTGACGAGGCAGGAGGCAGGAAAGAGCGCGGCTTCCTGTTACTATGGGAACCGCTCTTTCCTGGCTCGCCGCTCGTCACAGTAGCAGCGCCGGGCGCGCTGCTGTGAATGTTTACAAGAACGGAGAGAAGAATAGAAGATGCGGGCAGGTAATAGCAGCGGCCGTGGGGGTGGGGAGAGCGGGGGACCAGCGGAGGGGACCCGCGGACCAGACTATACTACCTACACTGGGCACTTTACTAGCTATACTGAGCGCTATACTGAGCACTATACTAGCTAAACTGGGGCACTATACTATCTATACTGAGCGCTATACTAGCTAAACTGGGGCACTATACTATCTATACTGAGCACCATACTAGCTAAACTAGGGCACTATACTATCTATACTGAGCACCATACTAGCTAAACTGGGGCACTATACTATCTATACTGAGCACCATACTAGCTAAACTGGGGCACTTTACTAGCTATACTGAGCACTATACTATCTATACTGAGCACTATACTAGCTAAACTGGGGCACTTTACAAGCTATACTGAGCACTATACTAGCTATACTGAGCACTATACTAGCTAAACTGGGGCACTATACTATCTATACTGAGCGCTATACTAGCTAAACTGGGGCACTATACTATCTATACTGAGCACCATACTAGCTAAACTAGGGCACTATACTATCTATACTGAGCACCATACTAGCTAAACTGGGGCACTATACTATCTATACTGAGCACCATACTAGCTAAACTGGGGCACTATACTATCTATACTGAGCACCATACTAGCTAAACTGGGGCACTATACTATCTATACTGAGCACTATACTAGCTAAACTGGGGCACTATACTATCTATACTGAGCACCATACTAGCTAAACTGGGGCACGATACTATCTATACTGAGCACTATACTAGCTAAACTGGGGCACTATACTATCTATACTGAGCACTATACTAGCTAAACTGGGGCACTTTACAAGCTATACTGAGCACTATACTAGCTATACTGAGCACTATACTAGCTATACTGGGCACTATACTAGGGCACTATACTAGCTATACTGGGACACTATACTAGCTATACTGGAGCACTATACTAGCTATACTGGGGCACTATTCTAGCTATACTGGGGCACTACCTACCCATACTGGGCACTTTACTAGCTATACTGGGACAAACTAGGGGAATAAGGCGGCCAGCATTTCCTACCCCCGGCTTATATGGGGGTCAATCATTTTCCCCTGGTTTTTCAGGTAAAAGTTGGGGGGTCGGCTTATATGCGGGTCGGCTTATATGCGAGTATATACGGTATATGATTTTCAGTCCGTCACTCATTGCAAGCCCCTATTTGCAAAAATAACAGTAATATACGCTCTTAAAATGTCTAATTTTATATTTAAATTACCAGTATTATTATTTTGGTAACTATGGTAGAGTGGGGGAGGTAAGGGGTTAATTTGAATAGGGGATTTAGGC
Source organism: Hyperolius riggenbachi (assembly GCF_040937935.1). Classification (NCBI taxonomy): domain Eukaryota; kingdom Metazoa; phylum Chordata; class Amphibia; order Anura; family Hyperoliidae; genus Hyperolius; species Hyperolius riggenbachi. The sequence goes on from NC_090655.1 coordinate 60,568,066, forward strand.
ATTTTTATTTAACATAATGTATTAGAGTGTAACTTTACTAATTGGCCACTAGATGTTCCCCCCAGTCTATTCCGGTGTACCATGAACAGTACACAGCAAGTTTAGCATGTCTGCTTTCACTTTCATTTTATCAATGATCACTGGATTCTCATTGATGCCAGTGATCATTTATTACAGGCACTTTGATTAATGAATGGGAACTGTATTCCCATTCACTGATCAGTGTACAACTACACTGCCATGGGGGGTTGCGCGTGCAAGCATCCATGCTTGAAGACTAGAAGACTAGTATCTACGCTCCTGTGCGGGAACTGAAGTCCTGCTGAAGTAGATATACTGCCACGGTTGGGATAAGTGATTTAAGGACCACTATCATGAATTTAATGGGATTTTAATAAAGTCCAAATCAATATTGGCAGCATTCAGTATATATTTGAATTCTTAAGGAATAGGGACGGTCAATGAGATGCAGATCACATAGAGTTCACACAGGACTATGCACACTTTACATGTAAATTAATGCAACTTGAAAATGGACCAATCCAATTCCACCTTGGCAGGATTCGACTGATTTATTTTCAAGCTCTATTTATTTGCATACTAAATGTAATCCTGCGTGAACTCTAAAGAATTTGCATTTCATTGATCATCCCTAATTAGGAATACAGATGTATTTAAAATTCCACAACTTCTGATGTACACATCACTATAGTAAATGTGCATTCTAGGCAGAAATAATTCATCAGCTGAGACGACACAAACACACAGTTCACTTAAAACAGTACTGAAATATCTGTTCAACAATTCTATTCCTCCTATGGCTGCTGTTCACTTATTCCCCATATTCCTTCTTATGGACTGTTCTGAAATGCCTATTAAATCTTCAGTTTTTTCTGTGGTGGCGGGTCCTCTTATACACGTCAGAGGTGTATACAGGATAATATTATAAAATTGATGTAGATGTCCATTGGAGACTGAATTGTGGGAGCATCAGATCCAACTTGTTGGAATAACTGTGTTTATTTAAAGGGTATATGTGCAATGGCGCTGAAATGCTGTATTAAAAGTTGAAATCTTTGTCCTTTCAGTTGTCCTGAAGCGAAGAGTGTAAATTATTTTCATAAATGTGGAGTTACATTTTAAGCTGGGACTTTCCAAGTATAAGTTTATCAGTGAATAAGCACCTGCACTTCAAGTCAGGTACCATTTTAGGGTAGTTTCAATCTGAAAAGTATCAGGCTCCCTGCACACTGCATGCGATTCTGATTTTTAATCGTTTTTTACATCAGATTCTTAATCGTTACTGCATGCTGCGTTCTTTCCGCTGTTTTTCTATTTATTGCATTCAGGGAAAATTGGAATTGCAAGTCGGAAACGGAATTGGAATCGTAAAACGGATTTGCAGTGTGCAGAGAGCCTCAGGGCGATGCTTGTGGTCTTTGGTCATTACAAACCTGGACAACTATGAGCTCTAATTTATTATAGTGGGGGATTTCTTTTTTCAACTAAACATTCTTCCTGTCACTTTTGCTGATTTTATTCATTTCCTATTTTGCTTATTTTACACAGTTAATTACAAAGTACAGGTGGTCCCCTAATTACAAACAGGTTCGATTCCAGGAGACTGTAAGTTGAATTTGTTTGTAAGTGGAGTCCTGTGTTAAAGTGTACCAGAGCTAGAATAAAGTAAATGTTTTATACATCCCTGGGGCTTCCTCCAGCCCCATGTGCACAGATCGCTCCCATGCCACCGTTCTCAGTCTTCTCCATCTTCTGCACTGGGTCCCGTTACTTTCTCCAGTTGCGAAGAGTCTGCGCAAGAGAAGTGCCCCCTCTACCCATCTCTCTGGCGGCTGCTGGAGAGATACTTAAATAGCGCACTTCACTTGCGTCAGACTGCCCGCCACTGTAGGAATTAACAGGACCCAGTGCAGAAGACGGAGAAGACTGAGGACGGCGGCATGGGAGCGGTCTGTGCACATGGAGCTGCAGGAAGCCCCAGGTATGTATAAAACATTTACCTTATTCCAGCTCTGGTTTCCTTTAACCACCTTACGGCTGCATAACGCCAATTGGCGGTTGCAAGGTGGCTCCCCCAGGACCACGTAATGCCAATTGGCATGAAGTCCTGAGGGAGTGGTTCCCCCCCCCCCCCCCCCCTCCCAAGGATCACAGACTATGAACCAAAGAAAAATGTGGGGCCACTTTCTTGGGCACTCATAGCATTTCGCCGCAGGGTCTTTTCGGTGCAGGGTGAGCTGAATGACGGCTTACCCTGCTGCCGCACTAATTCCCAGCAGCGTGAATTACTACTCTCTGAGTCATAGCAACTCAGAGGGAGAAGTGATTTGGGGTCCGTCGATCGCCGGATCCTCGAATTACCTTTGCGCGGCCATAGACATTATAACATTATGTCTATGGTGGCACCCAGGTCATGCGCGGCATGGTTTTGTGCGCACGCCAAACCCGATCTGCTTCGATGTCTTGGGGGAAGCCAATTACCCTCCCAGCAGGTTTTAGAAGGTGACGGGAAAACAGAGCACACGTTTTGATAACCCACAAAAACACATCAAAACACCATACAGATTGTGTCCTGTCCCGAGCTGCTGCAAAGGGAGGGCTGATCGCTTAGCTTTTGGTGCAAAATTCCACTACTTTGGGGATAAGCTGTTTGTTGAACCTTCCAACCAAACTACTACTTATTCACAGTGACTACATAAACAAAAACACGATTTAACTGGTTAAAACATGATTCTAAGGATATGTAAAAAAAAAAAAAAAAGGAAAAGAAACACACACACCACTGCTATCTAATAAGAAAATATGTTGAAAAGCTAGTAAACATAACTCACAAGGGGATTTCTATTACACAAACAACACAAAAAACAACCCTCTCTCCCCTCTGAAGGTATTATGGTCAGAGGATATACAGTAAGTATGAGATATGAGGGCATTAGGCAGCCAGATATAAGTGAATGATGAAATCTGTTCTCTGCCGATTATAAGAGAACTGGTCTCAGAAGAAGAGGCTGACCAGTGTGAGAAGCCTCAGATGGAGAGCATGCTATTTCCAGCAGCATCACTTGTGCTGAAGCTAAATAGGCTCCACTTCTGAACCTAAACTTGTATGCCCCTCTGGAAGCAGAGAACGTGACCTCCCATGTGATGCTTTTTAAAACAGGTAGTTTGCTTTATGACATATTCCCACTATAGACTGCAGCCTGCACATACCTAGAGGTGCTCTCACAATATTTTGAGAGGCAGAATCACCATCCAAGATATGCATGATCTGTGAGGTACCCTGTAGCACCTATTAAGGACACAGCCTCTGTGCTAGCTGTTGGTCACGTGACTGGCCATTGCGGGAGCATGCAGCAGCTTGTTCTCACACAAGTTACTATTATAGCAAAAGTTTAATTTTTTAAGGACATAAGGGGCCCATACACTGGTCGATTTCAGCCATTGATCGGCGGCCGATTCGACTGCTCTGATCGAATCGGCAAGAAATCGATGCAGCAGGAAGCATGATCAATTGACCAATCGATTTGCTCGATCAGTCTAGATGGAAAATCTAGGTCGATCGGCTGCTGGCAGCAGATCGATGGCCCACAGAGTTGCATTGGATCGAATGGTGCAATTTCAATTGAAAATTGTTCCTAAACTGGCCAGGCCTAATTTTTTAACAGGGGAGGGGAGAGGCAACGATGTTAAAAGGGTGTGGGGTAAATTTGGGCTCCAGGTGAAGTCGCTAATAGACAATGTCCAATGTCCACATAAAATATAATTAAACATCAGTGCAGATCTCATGATTCAGTATAGTGTAGTATTCACGCCTCATAAATTCCTGTGGTCACCATCGCCCAAAGGAATAAGAGGGGCTTACCAGCTACAAACAACCAACGTTATAAAGTTGTGTGTTTCGCATTCATTGATGTAAGAGACGGAGCTCAGTCTAGCAAGGATCCACACGTCCACCATTCCCTCCCTCAGCGCGTAAAAACAAGCAAATGACAACTCTAAGTGTAAACTGTTTATTTCAAAACTATAAATGTAAAGTGTAAAAAGGATAAAAAATAAGACTTACATACTAAGACTTGGGAACCCCGATATGAATTTGCGCATGTGTGCTGGTCAACAGCCAGTAGGACAGTAAAGGTGCCACCTTCCTCCTTCCAGGTGCCGCCTGTCTCCTTTCCTTGGGGTAGGAGACAGGCCTTCACCTTTACTGTCCTACTGGCTGTTGACCAGTAGTGATGTCGCGAACCTCCTCCGCGGAAGGTTCGCGTAAAAGTTCGCGAACCGCAATCGACTTCAATGGGGAGGCGAACTGTGAAAAATAGAAAAAATTATGCTGGCCAGAAAAGTGATGGAAAACATGTTTCAAGGGGTCTAACACCTGGACCCCCAGGTGGCGGAGTGGGATAGACACCAAAAGTCCCGGGGAAAAATCTGGATTTGACGCAAAGCAGCATTTTAAGGGCAGAATTCACATTGAATGCTAAATTGCAGGCCTAAAGTGCTTTCAAACATTTTGCATGTGTATGCATCAATCAGGGAGTGTAATTAGAGTACTGCTTCACACTGACCACCAAACTCACTGTGTAACGCACCACAAACAGCTGTTTGCGTAGTGACGGCCATGCTGGACTGGTGTGCAACATGGCCAGAGTGCAGGCCGTGGCAGTTTTCCAGCCCATATGGTCGCCGGGCTGTGGTAGCTCAATGATAGAACAACAGTGACTGTCCAGCTGATCAAATTTGGTCTGTCCACAATGAAGCAACGACCTTATTATCTTCTTGTATGTAGGTAGGCAAAGGTAGGAGTCCCAGTATAGGTAGGTAGGCATAGGTAGGAGTCCCAGTATAGGTAGGTAGGCATAGGTAGGTGCCTCAGTAGTTAGCTAGGCATAGGTAGGAGTCCCAGTATAGGTAGGTAGGCATAGGAAGGAGTGCCAGAGTAGGTAGGTAGGCATAGGTAGGTGCCTCACTAGTTAGCTAGGCATAGGTAGGAGACCCAGTATAGGTAGGTAGGCATAGGTAGGTGTCCCAGTAGTTAGCTAGGCATAGGTAGGAGTCCCAGTATAGGTAGGTAGGCATAGGTAGGTCCCCTAGTATAGTTAGGTATTTAGGTGTCCCCGTATAGGTAAGTAGGTGCCCCAGTAGTTAGGTAGGCATAGGTAGGTGTCCCAGTATAGATAGTTAGGCAGGGCCTGGCTGGCACAGTAATAACAATTACCAAGGTCCAGCTGCAACAGATAGGGCTGTATAATGTCAGTGTCAGTGAGCAACACACACAAACAAAAAAAACACACATCAGGAGAACATTAGCTCTCAAAAGAGCTGTTGAGGGGTGCTATTTTAGCAATAACAATCAGCCAGGAGCAAGCTAACAAGCCTAACTAATCTTTCCCTAGTAGAAAAAATCTGCAGTAGCTCTCCCTAGTCTGGATATTTGCAGCAGCACACGAGTGAGTGTCATGGCCAGCGAGCCTGCCTTTTATAAGGGGGGGGGGGGGGCTCCAGGGCTTAGTGTAGCCTAAATGGCTACAATGTGCCTGCTGACGGTGATGCAGAGGGTCAAAGTTGACCCTCATAGTGCATTATGGGGCGAATCGAACTTCCGCAAAAGTTCGCCTGCGAACCACCAAAGTTCACCTGGAACCGTTCGCCGGCGAACCGTTCGCTACATTGACCAGCACACACGTGCAAATTCATATTGGGGTTCCCAAGTCTTGGACCCCGTATGCATGTGCTCCTTTTATGCTTTACATTTATGGTTTTTAAATACTGACAATATTCTACTAAGGCTTTAACCTCCTAATACTAATCCTACCCTTAGCTACTCCTAAATCTAGGCTTACTGTAAACCTACACCTAACACTACTCATACCTTCATTAACATAATTTAGCCTTTGACTATGTCTGATGTCCAAATTAGCAGCCCCCAAATGTCCTGCCTTCTGGGGAATGGGCTGAGTGCTGTCTGTCAATGAGCATTTTCTTTGGTGTTTGGTAAGTTGAAGGAGTGGTGGGGCAAGTTCCTGGTTTTAACAGCTCCAGGGCTTGCCTGCGCCCCCTTATTGTGTTACATGCTGGTTTTGGGGTCCCGGGCAGTGGCAGTGCTCGGGACCCCGGCCTGCCATGTGCACCATTGTTTGTACACTTTATTTCTTTTGTAGCTCCTTATACAGGTTAGATAGGAGTGGGGCGGATGGGAGGGAGATTCCTGCACGTTGGTGCCCCCTGCTGGCATATAGCCTTTGTCTATAGGTCCGTACACACGCCGGACTAGAGGCAACGACGGGTCCGTCGTCACCTCCCACTGGGTGGGCGTTCCAGCGACAGTCCGGCGTGTGTACAGTCTGTCGGCGCACTGATACGGCTGTTTCTGAGCGATCCGCCGGGCGGATCGCTCAGAAACAGCCGTATCAGTCTGCAGACAGACTGTACACACGCCGGACTGTCGCTGGAACATCCAACCCAGCGGGAGGTGACGACGGACCCGTCGTTGCCTCCAGTCCGGCGTGTGTACGGACCTTAAATGTTACTAAAGCCCTCTCCAACGATTGGCTGTATTGCACAGCCTCTGCTTAATTAACCTCCCTGGCGTTCTATTAAAATCGCCAGGGAGGCTGCGGGAGGGTTTTTTTTAAATTAAAAAAAAACTATTTCATGCAGCCAACTGAAAGTTGGCTGCATGAAAGCCCACTAGAGGGCGCTCCGGATCCGCACTTTCGATCGCCTCCGGCGATCAAAAGTAACAAGGAAGGCCACAATGAGCGGCCTTCCTTGTTTCGCTTTCCTCGTCGCCATGGCGACGAGCGGAGTGACGTCATGGACGTCAGCCGACGTCCTGACGTCTGCCGCCTCCGATCCAGCCCTTAGCGCTGGCCGGAACTGTTTGTTCCGGCTGCGCTGGGCTCGGGCAGCTGGGGGGACCCTCTTTCGCCGCTGCACGCGGCGGATCGCCGCGCTGCGGCGGCGATCAGGTAGCACACGCGGCTGGCAAAGTGCCGGCTGCGTGTGCTGCTTTTTATTTGATAGAAATCGGCCCAGCGGGGCCTGAGGAATCCTCCTGCGCAGGTTACCCCGAGCTGAGCTCGGGATAACCGGCAAGGGGGTTAAGTATTGCAGACTAGGTGTAATGTATTTGCACTTCTTATTGGCTGACAAAGCAGTCTGCAGACTACAAAAATGGCTGAGTGCTGTCTGTCAGTGAGCATTTTCTTTGGTGTTTGGGAAGTTGAAGGAGTCGTGGGGCAGGTTCCTGGTGGTGGCAGTTTCAGGGCTTGACTGCGCCCCCTTATTTTGTTACATGCTGGTTTCGGGGTCCCGGGCAGTGGCAGTGCTCGGGACCCGGCCTGTCATGTGCACCATTGTTTGTATATTTTGGGGAATGGGGGCTGATTTTACAAAGGGGGCGGGCAGATTTTTAACACTGTCCACACTTCTTACAATGGGTATGGGGTGGGAGGACAATTTTTTTTTTCTTTATAAGCTGGTCTCGCATTTTGTTTTTTATATTTTGTGAGGGGAGTGCTATGTATTTATGTATTCTCCCGCTGGGGAAATCTGTCACTTCCTGTTCCTGGGGCATTCACAGAGCTTTGTAGATTAATAAAAAAAAAAAAGTTTTGTAAAAACTGGTAGTCCTGTGGACATGAAGTAAGGATAAATTGAGGAAGTAGTTAAAGTTTTTATAGCTTGTCCACTTTACATCAATTTGTTTCTCTCTTTAATTTTTCTACTGCTTGTCTGGATAGGAAGAGATATTCAGACATGAAACAGCTATTTTTGCACAGGAAGTGGACGTGCTCAGACAATTGGCCAGGACACTATAATATCTAGATTATAGGAATCACATCACAAACTGCAGCAACTTTAAACCAGTGCTCCACCTCTCGGTTAATATTAACCTTAGCTTGGGATATATGTGAATAAGTGCCTCCAACTCCAGTGAGGGCGAGGTATTTTTTAGGGAAGATGTCCTCCATCCCCATCAGGTCAGAGTCCAGAGAGACCTTTCTTTCCTGCCATGATTTTCACAGGCCATGTTCATATTTTAACAGCACAAAATTAATTTGTCTTATTTCAGCTTCAGTTTACTAGAGAACTCCCCCCCCCCCTCTATAGCAGAAGAATGAATCTATACAGCACTTAGCCACTGTCACCCAAAGGGTAGAGTCCTGATTCTTGCGGTTGACCTTCTTCCTGTGTGTGTACCCACCTTAAGTCACATTTCATGGAAATTAGATAAGCTTTCAGCTTAGCTGCCAGTATGGAAAAATCTAATGATGTTGCAGAATGGCAAAACATAGGCTGAAGTAAGTGGGGCTCAAATTCATCTTTGTCAAGTTAAATCAGAGCTTTGTATGTTACTTATATCCTGTTCCGAGTGGAGATAAAAGACAGTAATACAAAACAAAATAAAATCCCTAACCAATTACCACAGCAGCCAAAACTACAATAACATGTTCTCCTCAAATTGATTTTTAAAGGACTTACGAGGCCAAATGCGTTAAATAAGTGAAGTACCTGCAAGATGTCTAAATGCACGGAGGACGCCGTCCGCGCCCTCCGTGCACTTCGGCCGGGTCCCCCTCCTGAAAGCGCCCCCCGGGCCGGGTCGGGCTCTCCTGCCGCTCCCAAGATGGCCGCCGGAGCTGGCCGCGGCTGCGCAGTCCGCATTGCCGCGAGTGCGGCTGCGCAGCTCTAGGGCCAACCCCTCCGTACCACGCACTGTAGCGTGGATCGGAGGGGTTGGCCCTAGAGCTGCGCAGCCGCACTCGCGGCAATGCGGACTGCGCAGCCGCGGCCAGCTCCGGCGGCCATCTTGGGAGCGGCAGGAGAGCCCGACCCGGCCCGGGGGGCGCTTTCAGGAGGGGGACCCGGCCGAAGTGCACGGAGGGCGCGGACGGCGTCCTCCGTGCATTTAGACATCTTGCAGGTACTTCACTTATTTAACGCATTTGGCCTCGTAAGTCCTTTAAGTCTGTTTGCCCTAGTATTGTGCCTGTATCACCAACTTTCATCCACTATGAGTGACTTCTGTACAGGCCCATAGTTAAAGGACAACTGAAGCGAGAGGTATATGGAGGCTGCCATATTTGTTTCCTTTTAAACAATACCAGTTACCTGCTGATCCTCTGCCTCTAATACTTTTAGCCATAGACCCTAAACAAGTAGGCAGCATATCAGATGTTTCTGACATTCTTGTCAGATCTGACAAGATTAGCTGCATGCTTGTTTCTGGTGTTATTCAGACACTACTGCAGCCAAATAGACCAACAGGGCTTCTAGGCAACTGATATTATTTAAAAGGAAATAAACATGGCAGCATCCATATTCTTCTCATTTCAGGTGTCCTTTACTTATGGTGCTATTAAATGAACAATAAAAATAACAATAATGGACATTTAGCCTGCAGTGCCTTATAGCACAGAACATGTTATTTTTATTACTATTGTAAGATTCACATAAACCTGTCTAAACAATGCCCACAATGTAGCTTATATAACTATTTTCAAAGCCTCCTTTTCAGGTAAATGATTAATCGCCCACCTACCTCTCCCGATATACTAAATAATGTAGATACAAATGCCAGATTTAAAATGAAACCTCTACATACTGTAATTCAGACTTTAGCCACTTCCCGACCACCCACTGGTGGTGGCATGCAAGTGCGCTCCCTATGCAGCACCCGCGGGTGTAGTCTGACCTTCCCTCATGCAAAAATGTTCTATTTGCACTGGAAAGTGAAAAACAGCGCATTTTAAAGGACAACTGTACTGAGAGGTATATGGAGGCAGCCACTTTATTTCCTTTTAAGCAATACCAATTGCCTAGCAGCCCTGCTGATCTATTTGGCAGCAGTAGCGTTTGAATAACACCAGAAACAAGCATGCGGCTAATCTTGTTAGATCGGACAATACTGTCAGAAACGCCTGATCTGCCGCAGGCTTGTTCAGGGTCTGTGGTCTAAACGTATTAGAGGCAGAGGATCAGGAGGACAGCAAGGCAACTGGTATTGCTTAAAAGGAAATAAATATGGCAGCCTCCATATGCCTCTCGTTACAGTGGTCCTTTAAAGTGTCTGATTTGCAGGAACTAGTTAAAAGCATGGTCATGTGACCTGCACTGTGTTGTCAGCCAGCTTCCACCACCTATCTGGCAGCTTTCTAAGGGCATGTGAGCAAGCTGGGTTTGTCTCCGGATGGTGCCCAGGAGTGATAGTCATGTCTAGGAGAATTCATGGAGAAGCATGTGATTCGCTTTATCAGCTGATAGATTTGCAAAGCTCTGATTTGCTGTTATCACATTCTGCTTTAGCACATGCTCATGACTAGCAAATCAGAGACTTCCAGATCTATCACCTGACCAAACTGATCACATGCTTCTCCAGGAGTTCTCCTAGACATGACTATCACTAGTTTCTCAGGGATTGCGGGATGGAGCCTGCAAGTGGACCAATAAAAGAAAGTGACAGGAGAATATTAATATTTTTAACTGACCTTTTAAAGGACCACAATCACGGAAAAAATTGAAAAATGCAAGTGTATGCATATGTATAATATATACATTTGTTCTAGAGTTAAATGCACTATAAATTACTTTTTTTTCCTATCTTATGGTCACTTACTGTAGGCAGTATAAATTTGACAGGTTTTGGAATATTCCATCTCCTCAAAAGAGAATTTTCAGGGTTTTTTATTTTTATTTTCAAAAGCACTAACTGAATTGAAAAATAGTGTGCAAGCAAGTAGGGAGGCCAGCTGGCATCTTTGTATAGATCCTTTCCATTAAGTGCTTTTGTAAAGAATAAAAGGAAATACTGAAAACCCCCCATGAGGAAATTGACTTGTCCAAAAACAGTCAGATCTTTACTGCCTTTTGTAAGTGACAATGAGATAGGAAAAAAAAGTAATTTATAGCGTATTGTGCTCTGTGAGAAATGTACTTCTTATAAATATGAATTTTAAGGTTTACATTTTTTCCCACTACAGTGGGTCTTAAGGAGCATTAATTTAATCACTTATAAATCCGGAATATTTTATTATTCTCTGTTAGATGGGATTGGTCAGGGGGCTGCAGAAGTTGCAAATGAGCATTTTCTCTTATTTTCCCATCACAGGGGACTCTGATATAAAATGTCACCATGTAATACACATAGAGTAGCATTCAGAGGATGACTTATGGTAATACGTTACAGAATGCAATATATACAGTAAGCAGCATACACAGTCATATAAAGATACAATGCAAACAATTTCAGTTTTTTCCGATCCTCATTCTGCAGCTGTCCAACTGTTGCCCCCATGTAATTCCCAAACACCACCACTTCCACATCTTCAGCTTTGTTCAGTAACACATCGTAAATTTTACACAAGTTTCTGGACATCTTGTAGCCCACAGCTTTTGACATCTCTTCTTAAACAAGATTGTAAACTTCTCACCAAGGGAAACCCGTGAACAGTTGTCGCTTACATGTAGGACTCTTGTTACGGAACAAAGTTATCTATCACCCATATAATCCATGTGAGGAGCAATGGCCTCCTTAAATTTAATAAGTGGTTAGGCTATTTGTAAAAACAGTTATTGCAGACAAAGGTTTCCTATGATTTGAGATAACTCTGTCATATCGCTGTTGGGAAATTTTAGTCCAGTCTTCTTTGACGAATGGCTTTCATTGAAATACACTCCTAAGTTATGTACAAACGGCTCATTTCAGACCCTGTGGCAGCACCTCCATTGAATGAATGGCTACAGGAGTAGCAGTATGTCAACAGTTTTGCTGTAGTGATCCTTAAAATAGAACCAAACCTTGTAAGTCACGGTAACTAGTATTGTGGGATTTAACAGTAATGTCCTGGATCTATTAAAACTACAAAAATTTGTATTAAACAGTATTTTACGTGTATTTCAATTAAAATAATTTTAACATTTTACTAAATAATTTTACAGATTAGTCTACTTTATAAATTGTATTACACATTTTAAAAAGCTTGTTTTAATTAATGTATTTTGTTATATATTACTTTTATTTTTTCTCTCTAAGTTCTGTTTCCATATGTTACAGTGCCCACTTCATTATATTCAACCCTTTATTACGTAACTCTACCAGCCTCTTTTTTTCCCCTCTTAATTTACAACAGTTTTTCTTTGCCTCTACAATTGGTAACTGAGCTTCTTGTTCTCCACTGTTTGATGTAATGTGCATAAATTATCCCAGGCACAACAAGATATTAGACCGTGGTACCTTTCCCTGCGCAAAGTGCTAGACCACTATTCAATAAAAAAAAAGGGGGGAGAGGGAGAGAAAACCCAAAATACTTGCCTTAGGAGTACAAGTTAATAACTAAACTCTAAAACGTAGAGGTTTTCCCGTTTTTTGTCATTGTGTTTTCAATATAATAATTAAAAACAGTAAAAGCAAAGCTCTCCCCAGATTAAATATGACAGGCCACCTCTGCCGGAGTATTATATAAAAAATACATATAAAATATAAGTAAACATGGGCACAATATTTAAATGCCAAGTTAAATTCACAAATAATGTATAGAAATAAGTAGCAATTAATTTATTATCTTATTCATTATGTTAATGAGCAAGTGGCACATATTGACATTATGGATAAAAATAATGCAATACATTATTGGCACTTATTTATTTCATTGTTTTAATTATTATGTTAATAAGTGTCACTTATTTAAAAGACGAATAAGATGCCTTTAGATTGTAAGCTCGCAAGGGCAGGGCTCTCTCCCCCTTTTGTGTCTTGAAAATTATTACACTATTGTCTGTATTATGTACCCCATGTTCGTTTCTTACTTTGTACAGCGCCACGGAATATGTTGGCACTTAATCAATATTAATAATAATAATAATGATAAAATAACCAAGTAGCACTTTTTTTCATAACATGACAAAAAAATATAATGAATTAAACAAGTAGTTCTTATTTACATTACAAAACAGATAAAATAAATAAGTGGTGTTTATTAACATGACAAATAGATAATGAAATAATGAAGTGGAGCTTATTTACATGATGAATAAGATAATACAATACATTTGTGGCACTTGTTTACATGATAAGTGCCACTAATAAATAATAAGAAAATAAATAAGTGGTGCTTATTTGCTTAATTATTGTATTCATCATACAAAAATGATATACATGACTTACGAATTTATTTTACTCTTTCAACATTGGGGACGTGCATGATTTCACTTCCTTTGTAGTTTGATATAATATTCCATCAGACACTCATGTCATATTTTAATATGGGAAGAGCTTTGCTTTTAATGTTTTTGCTTTAAGAATTAAATAGGTATTCTCCATTTGTCATTGAGCATTGAATGTAAGAAAGTCTCGTTATCCGTATGTGGGGCTTTCTTTTTTGTTTTCCATATATTATCAGATTCTAAACACAGGTAGTCATTGGACAAAACATTTCTGCAAATCTACAAATCTAAAATATTGACAATCACACTATTTCTTACTCAGTGTATCAGGTGGTCGCACAGAATCATGCAAAGACAACTCTACAGTTAGATAACAACTTAGTAGATGAATTACAGTATTCTTTACATTGGCAGCATACTGTATTACGACGGCCTCTGCAGAGTGGGTTCAACAAAAAAATCACTCACTGCCTCAAAATTCTTGTCCCGGTAACATTTTAGGGTCACACAACCTAGAACTCTAGTGCTGCAATCTACAACGATGTCCATAAATCTCCTGCTACATCGTACAAAGATTATACTGTTTGAAAAGCACCCCCTGCTAAACACCAAGTGGTGAGTCTGAAACATTCATATTGAACATTTCCGATTTACCTGTATAAATTCAAAAATAAAGGTGTTTTAGAACTGTCACAGATGTGTTGCCTTTAAAAGTGTCATAAAAAATGCCCATATTTCTTACTTTTTTTGTTTTTGTTTTTAGAGAATACACTTATGAGAAAATGGATCAGAAAGAAATGTTCATCCATATGTTTGTAACTGTTAGAGGTCTAGAAAGCTATAAAATAGAGCCGTGCAAATTAGATTTATAATGAGCAAACATCCATCATACATGTACTAGTTTTATTGATGGAAAGTACATCTCCATATAAATATGCCTGGGAAAGCATATATGTTGTGTGATACTTACGCCTTATGTAAACAGGTCAGAGGGTGGCACTGGAGGAACAGAATGTCCTATTTCAGGTACAGCCATGTAATTGGATATGAGAGACCAGTTCTCAATGACATGTTACCTTGCCCCTTCTCAGACACTGCGCAATCTGCGATTACACTCCTGCTGTGCAACGTCTAGCTGTGCCCAGGAAGGGGGCCTAGCTGACAACATTTGTATCTGCTGGGCCATGTGCCAAAAAGGTTTTTTCTTCTTAGGAAAGATAGGTCAACATTCTGGGCACCAAGCCAAGGAAGAACATGATGGGTTAATAAAAACCCTCTATTGTTACATGAATAAACTATTAAACACCACCTGATCATCTCAACATTCCACACCAGCACTTTGAAAGTCCCTTAAAAAATGGTGAAATTACAATACACCAGCGTAGCCCCTGCGACCTCAGGTTCATTGCATATAATTTGCTGGTGTCACCTTCTGCTTGGACCTTTCTTTCATTTTTCATTTCCAACACATCTCCAGGTCCTGCCACTTCCAGCTGTACAATATCTCCAAAACATATCACTTCCTAAATCAGGTGACCTCAAAGGTCTTGCAGTAGGCTGGGTGAGAAAGGATGAGGACATTTAGCAACATCCAGTCTTTCACCAGATACACTTCAACTTGAATGTAGCTACTTGACTCATCCACCCTTCCCACTACTCATCTGCTGTGTCTCTCTGCTAATCTCTTCACTGGCTTCTAGTTCACCTAGGAACAACATTCAAATTATTATGCTTTGGCTTCAAATCACTTCATGACTCTGACATATCTCTGATAGATCTGATATCAATGATCTCATACTCCGATACAACCCTTGCAAACCGTACTACTCTTTGTGCTCTTTTGGTTGCCTAATAATGTTTCCCTCACTCAAACCCCTCCAATCAATGGATACAAGGCTTCTCTTGTATGTCTTTTAGGGGAATTCTCCTTATCCTGCAAGATATTACTCCACCTTTTATATATTTAAACCATCCCTCAAAGCCAACCTGGAAACATTGGTTCATATATACTTTGGTCAGTGGGCAGCAGAGACTCTGATAGTGGACCATTAAAATAGTGACTTCAGGAAAAAAAAAATTCACTTGTATGGAGAAGTCTGCAGTCCTACTTACACTTTGCAGTGGCAATGGGGAAGAAGACAACTGTAAAATGTTCTCGGAGTATCTACTGTATCTTTCTACCATCTGCCCCACAGCTTTAGGTCACTGGCACTAAGGTAACAATAGGGGTTGGTAGACCTGACAAAGCAGCTTCCACTATCTACCCACCCGGAAGGGTCTTGGAGGACTGGATTAGAGACTGTGCCACAGGAGACAGAGTTTTCACATCACTGAGTCAAGAACAGAGAAGGAAAGAGGAATATCAAGGCCAGAAAGAGTCTTTCAGAGGAAGGGAAGTACATGTTTTTCTTTTAATCTCTGGAATCTTGCTTTTAGCATTTGTATACAGGTTCTGCATCACTGACTGGATGGTATCTGCATAAGGATTTTGTGTCACTGACTGGCCGGCATCTGCATATCGTTTCTGTGTCACTGACTGGTTGGTGTCTGCATACAGGTTCTGTGTCAGTGATTGGCTGGTTTCTGCATAGGGATTCTGTTTCACTGACTGGCCGGAATCTACATACAGGTTCTGTGTCACTGACTGGCTGGTATCTGCATACAGGTTCTGAGTAACTGACTGGCTGGTGACTGCATACAGGTTCTGTGTCACTGATTGGTTGGCATCGGCATAAGCGTTTGTGTCACTGACTGGCCCGCATCTGCATACAGGTTGTGTCACTGACTGGCCGGTAACTGCATACAGGTCCTGAGTCACTGACTGGCTGGTATCTGCATACAGGGTCTGCATCACTAACTGACTGGCTGGCATCTGTATACAAGTTCTGTGTCACTGACTGGCTGCTATCTGCATACAGGTTATTTGTCACTGATTGAATGGTTTCTGCATACAGGTTCTGTGTCAATGATTGTTTGGTATCTGCATACAGCATCTGTGTCACTGACTGGCTTGTATCTGCATAGGGGTTCTGTGTCACTGAGTGGCCAACATCTGCATACAGGTTCTGTGTCACTTACTGGCCGGCATATGCACAAAGATTCAGAGGCAGTGACTGGCTGGTATCTGCAAACAGGTTCTGCGTCACTGTAAAACAAGATAAAACAGGAGCGCTCTATGGTGCATTAACATTTTATTGCTGTTAAAAAGGAAAAAAATTGCACTGCACTGTAAATGCTATAAAAGCATATCATCCAACATCCGGGCTATGAGGATTCCCTTTCTCCCTCTCCTTCCTCCAATTCTCAATTGCTGTGGCCAGTAGCAGGGATGTCGAGTTGTGTTTCAGACCAGGGGGTGGGGTGGGATCGTCAGGACCTCAAGTGTAGTGCCTGTAGCATCATGACGTGTTTCGGCGTGCCTACGCCTTCATCAAATCAGGTTCTGCGTCACTGACTGTTCCAGTATGACCCAGGTGAGGTCTACAATTTACAAGCTAATTAATGGCAGTCGTTTGTTAATTCATGCAGTCCAGGTTTACTGAAATCACTGTATTTTCTCTCCCATCATTAGTGTGAATAACATTGAATAATTTCTAGGTGTAAACAATGAATTACCAGTAAATGCTATTTCTAAACTAAGATATTTTTATCTTAGTTTAGAATTAAATGTTAAAAATTAAGCTGTTAAACAGCAACCATGACAGCCTGATGTAAAATCTGCTTTGCTTGGCTTGAAAACAAACAGAAGTAAGGTCACTTTAAACTTTTCTGCACTAAAACCTTATCAGCATTGTTTACTCAGCCAAAGGGTTTTGCCTTCTACTTTTTTAGGAAACCAGGCTCAATTTGACAAGCTCATTTGCACAAATATCAACAATATTTTTTAACACTTGCTTTACATAAAAAACTAAAAAAGTCTTCAGACAATTTCATAGTAGGACTAGTACGGTATCTTGGTTTACCTCCTCATGTCACTTTTCACTTCAGGTACTCTTTAAAGCATAATGGAATCTTTGGAATATATTTATGCACAAAAATGTTACCAAAAATACATGTAAAAATATGGAAGGTTACATAGGATTAATGTCCCTTAGTAGGGAGTAGTTGGGAAACAGTTGTACCTATACAGGTATAAGGGGGACGAGGGCGGGAGGGGACCATGTGGGCTAAAACCAAACCAACAACTCAATATTAAAAAAAAAAAAAATATACAGGTCAGATTAATAGCATCCAATCCCTTGATGAAACCAAGTTTATTGTTATTTATCTGGATAAAATAATCCAAAAGTACAAGCTATTAATGCCTTCATGGGCTGCCATCTAGAGGACACTTCTCAGTATTACATATATTTGTCCAAATTAAATCTTTCATTCATTTTTAAAGACATGCAAATGGGGCTTGTTTAATATAAGTAATATTACTAGAATTAAACCCATTGCATTGTGTGCTGCAGTTTATTCACTACATAAGCAGGCCCTGCCTCACCCTAATAAAGCTACTCAGCGAAAGTGCTTTAAGCACTATTCCCACTGACAGTAAACAAGACAGGATTCTCTTCTGCTTCTGAAATAATTAAATCTTTATGTCTTCATGACCGAGAGGATCTGTGTGACAGTGTACACAAAACTCTTGTATCAGCATTCAGTTTTAGCCAGAACACTGTGCAGCAATGCATTTACTGAACACAGAGAATGCGCCCCAAAAGCATTTTGGTGGTGGGGTGGGGGAGGGTGCAATTGCCAGGCTTAGACACTGGATAAACAGATGATCCATGTTATTGCCTGAGGAAGCAGGTACGCCCGTAAAACATGTCGCATGTGGAATAATTGTGGCTGTTTTGTTTTTTGTTTTTTTAATAAAGAACCCCTGCTTTGAAATTACACAACTTGTGTCTGAATTCCCCCACTATCTCCATTTTTAAACAGATTTTAAATAGTTTTATTCATATTGGCGCCTCTGTATCATCGATCTCAATTTCCTGTAACAGCCACCCCTGGTGAAGGGGTGTATCCACGTTAACCTTCTACAACAGAGAGCGACTTTTAGCCCGTCCGTATTTCCAGTGGTCACTATAAGGCCTCTTGCACACTGCAAGCAAATCAGATTCAGATTCAGATTTTTAATCTGTTTTTACATCCGATTCCGATTCAGATTTTTAATCTTAACTGCATGCTGCGTTTTTTGATCCGTTTTTCTGTTGAATGTATTCAAGGAAAATCGGAAACGGAATCGGAATCGGAATCGGAAACGGAATCGGAATCGGAAAACGGATTTGCAGTGTGCAGGGAGCCTTAGGGTGACCCAGATTGTATAATGCAGCTAAAATACATTTTCGCTTCTTGATCCGACATATTGCATTTTTGGGGCTCTCAGTTTCTGTCTTATTTCTGTACAAATCAATGGCCTTGATTTATGAAGTGTTACCGAATGCTTTATCGAGCGTTTGGTAATTTAGCACTACCATTTTGCAGACGTTAGTATTCATGAATGACATCACGTCAATATTGTGTGTGCGGTGTTCTGGCGGTAATTGTGCAGTACATTTTCCGAAACTAGTATTCAAGAAGCAGAAGGGGCGTGTCAGGCTGATAAATTCCGAGTGCAATATCGCCCGCACTGCCCTGTCCTTATTTATGTTTCTGCTGTCTGTGTATTTAACGGGAACCTGAACTGAGTAAAATGATTTGAAATAAACACATAATGTAGCTGCAAATGAATATTACATACTTGCCTCACCGTCAGTTCCTCTCAGAAGCTCACCAGTTTCTTCTTACAGTGATCCCTTCCATATATACCAGTTGCTGTCAGTTACATATCAGCTGCTGTCAGTAACAACTGAATGTGCAAGGTAATGTCCATGTTTCCCTATGGCTCAAGTGGGTAATATTACAGTTTAACAGTGTGCTGACCAGGAAGCTGTTGTGAGAGAATGGTCATTTTTTTGATGACGTGTTTATGTTTATTTTGACTCTTCATTTTCAGTTCAGGTTCTCTTTAAGTTGCCCACAATGCAAATTCCTAACCCACAATGCACTTTGAAAATGACTTGTATTCGTTAAAAGATCGATATTTACCGCATGCTTACCGCATCATTACCGATATTTTAACTGCCGACAACTAACATTTTTTTTACCGCATACAACATTTACCGAATGCTTAGTAGTCTAAGCAATCTGTAAATGTTGCATGCTGTAAATTAACGTAAATTAAATCTTCCTTGTTGTAGGGCTGAAATGACATGGTTTTGACCAGGGGGGAGGGGGTGTCAACTGGTAGTGCTGAAACATGACACTGGTTCTGCCTAGGATTTTGTGTCTAGGCAGTTTGTAAGTGAAAGTGCTCACATGTAAATATTGTGTAAATATTAAAAAGGCACTGTAGTGACATACAGTATAATGCAGTCAATTATTCAGGATACACACTTTCAGGGCTCTTGCACACTACATGTGATTGCGATATTAACACGATTGCACATGCGATTCCGATTTGCGATTTTTAATTGGTACTGCATGCTACATTTTTCTTCTTGTGTTGATAGCATATCAAGTAATCGGAATCGCAAATCAGAAATCAGATTTGCAATTTGCAGGGTGCAAGAGGCCTTACAGTAATTTTCCTGACTTCAGCATCAAAAACACGTCCCAGATCTATATATTGTTGTATATTGGTGTGTAGCCCCGCCCTCCCAGAGATGCTTAGCCTAGGCTGTTTAGATATGCAGAATTCTCTCCCCCAAAGCATTCAGGGAGACCAGGTATATT
This sequence comes from Hyperolius riggenbachi, assembly GCF_040937935.1. NCBI lineage: Eukaryota > Metazoa > Chordata > Amphibia > Anura > Hyperoliidae > Hyperolius > Hyperolius riggenbachi. The sequence goes on from NC_090655.1 coordinate 60,588,013, forward strand.
ATCTACTGGCATTAACCTCTTATAGGTGATTTTCCGCTCTGACCTCTATCCACAGACAGTGCAGGAGCTGGGGGGCTTTAACCTTACTGTGACCGCCTAATGCAGATTGGCGGCCACAGAGTGGCTCTGTTGTTCCTCAGCGACGCCATATGGCATCATCTCGCAAGGAGCGGGATTCGTCAGTAAACACAGCGGGCCGCAGCAATCAGCCTGCCAGCCCGGGATTGGAGCTGGCAGGCTGTTTTTTTCACCAGTAACTGATTTATTATTTATATAGTGATGACATCTTACGCAGTGCTGCACATAGTATAGTCTTGTCACTTAACTGCCCTTCAGAGGGGCTCACAATCTAACCCCTACCATAGCCATATGTCTATGTATGCATCATGTAGTGTATGTATCTTTGTCTAGGGCCAATTACAGGGGAAGCCAATTAACTTACCTATATGTATATTTTAAAAAAATGTAGGCTTTTTTGATTAATAAAAAAAAATATTAAAAAAATCGCAGCAGCAATCAAATACCACCAAAAGAAAGCTCTATTAGTGGGAAGAAAAAGGAGGTAAAATGCATTTGGGTGCTAAGTTGTAGGACCGTTAAAGTTTTAAAGTGTGGAAAAATTGCCTGGTCACTAGGGGTGTATAAACCTCTGGTCCTCAAGTGGTTAAGATTCTCAGTAAACAAGCATTCCGCAAAGCTGCACCTGCCAGGAGTAAAGATGTAGCTTCCGGTGATACATCTCAGAATGTAAATAGTGACGAGGAAAGATTTTACAACGGGCAAGCACTGACTAAATAATAAATAAAAAAATTGTAAAAAAAAAAAAAGTAATTGTATTATTATTTTCACTACAGTTCCTCTTTAAGTATTTTGAGTATTCTAGTTATTTATTGATCTGGTTTGACGTTATGTATTGATGATCAAACCTGTAATAAAATAAACATGTAATAAAATACCACAACCTTTTATTTCCACTTGTGTGTGTGTATTTATTTAACGCAGAGTATTAAGTATTTATTCCCTCCTATCCCATGTGTTTATGACTTCTTCAGAGAGTCTATAGATGAAAGCATGCAGGCCAGGCATAAAGCAAAAGGGCACTAATCTGTGCATGAAGATTTCTACCTACTAATAATAACAAGCTATTGGGATTTTGAGAATTATAGAGTTTTGCATCAATAACAATAACTTTATCAAACTGCAGAGCAATTGTGATAATTGTCCTTTAGACTGTAAGCTCACAGGGCAGGGGATCTCTACCCTTTTGTGTCTTGTACCAATGTCTATATTTTTTTCCTTTAGTGCAGAAAAAGATGGCACTATATAAAATTAAAAACAGGAAAAATTTTGAATTTGCTTAATACAGCTTTATTAGGATCTCTCCATATATGGCCAGCAATAGTCTTGTGTTCCATTTTCTGCAAATGGCCTTTTCCCCAATTAATACAGCAACCCGTATACGTGCAAGTAAGGCTTTGTATGCATTCACTGGCACCTCTGTGTCCATACATAGTAAAGTATAGAATACCAAGAAGCTCCTTGCTGTTAGCGGACAGCTGAGTATTCCCATAAAGACATCTCCGCAGGAGATTTACGGTTTTGCCTTGGCACAGAAAGTGTTAACAAAAATGTCAGCCTTCCAGTGTAACAACTGCAGCGATTGTCAGTGAACCTTGAAGTTGAAGTACAAGTTCCCCACCATATCTATGCAATGTGTCAATCTTTCGCTCCAGGAGGGCCCCGCGTTGATGGATTCACACTTGTGCCCTTGTTTCTTCTCAAGCATCCATTCCAATACAAGTGGCTGACGTTTGTCATGTGCTGGTGGCATGTGCATGCTATAATGGTGACACATATGTGCCAGGTGGCAGGACCCCCTCTCCATAATGTTCCTACATTTTACAATACAGGTCAGGCAGCTACTGTGACCAGCCGCTGCTCGCCAGAGGTATGGGGGAAGGCGTTGGCAGAATCCGCCATATGCAGGCACAGAAATAGGGCAGTTTCACCAGTGCCTGGAACTTCAGAGCTAACTGAATTACACCATAAGCAGATATATTATTTATCTTGTATAGAAAATTACGCATACGGAGGTAGTGTAGGAATTGAGGCTCCCCTCACACTGTGAATGTTGCGTTGTGACAAGATCTGCCTCACTTCCACTGAAAATAGGAACCCTGCTCTGTTTATGCACTGCATGCTCTGTGTTATCCCAATGGAAGGCCCCTCACCACAATCAATGTGATAGCCACATAGGAATATTGATGATATTGTCCGTCCGTTGTGACACGATGCAATGTACCTAGGGCCCGATCCAATTGCCTTTTCCCCCTAAGTTTTCTCCTAGGTGATATTTTCAAAGCTTATCAAAATGCCTTTCAAGCCACCAGCAAGCAAGAAAATATTCTGAATAATTTTGACGGTACTTTTTCAGCTACTTTTTTGAATTGCAGAGTGCTGAAAAGTTATTTTAACAGAGATGCAAAATTATCTCCAAAGAGAAACTAATGAGAAAAGGTGAATTGGATGAAACCAGTAGTGTGAAAGGCACTTAAAGAGACTCTGAAGCGAGTCTAAATTCACGTTTTAAACATTTAGTAATGTTAAGCACTATAGCCAGTGCTAAACCGCTGCATCCCCGTGGCAAAACGAGGGGTTTATACCCCCCCCAAATCCCCTGTTAAATCCGGGGAGTGCTTCCTGATTGAGGCAGAGCTTAGGGCTGTAGTTCTGCCTCTTCGCGCATCAATCCCTGCTGATCGCCGCTTTTTCCCGCCCCTCTCAATCTTCCTTCACTGAGAGGGGCGGGGAGAGGCGGAGATCCGCGGGCAGAATGAAGCGCATGGAGGCAGAGCTACAGCCCTAAGCTCTGCCTCCATGGGCAGCAAAATCCATGACCAAGAAAGTCGTGGATTTTGCACAGGGGATTTGGGGGTATAAACCCCTAGTTTTGCCGTGGGAATGCGGCGGTTTAGCACTAGCTATAGTGCTAAACATTAATAAAAGTTAAAAACGTGAATTTAGACTCGCTCAGAGTCTCTTTAAGTAGGACAGTAACTATTCCCAATAAAGTTAAACATGTGGAATGTGGTAACAGGGGGGTTGAGGGGCGCCCAATGATGTAAATTATTATATGTAATCAAACCGAATAAATTAAAATAATAAAATAAATATATATAAGGTAAGAGCAGCTTACCTAATAGAAGATCTAGGCTAAATACTTAAAATTCATTTCTATTTCGCCCAAAGGACAACGCGTTTCGTGGGCCAAATGAAACGTGTTGATGTGGTTCAGCCAGCACAATACACTTGCATGGAAATGTATGGGCAAATTCCTGTAAATTCTGGTCTGCACAAAAGCAGATAGAATAATATTGTTTGCTAAACAGTTTTCAGCCACCCAACAACTACTGTAAGATGGCCACTTTGGTACATACCAATCAGGATAAATGAATAGAAAGAGGATATAGAAATTAATACATAGAATCAAGGGGTCAGGGGTCAAATATGCTCATCACTGTAGTACAGCCCTGCTTCCTCTCCACATTGGATTTTGCTGGTGGGTGGGTCAATCAGGACTGACCTTGCATTGCCCAAAGTAGAAAAAACAAATGCCTGAATGCATGTTACAGCATCCCTGCTTTACAGTACAACCCACAGCCACCTGCTCACACAGCTCTGCTGTCATAGCGAAGGCTGAGAGAGATGCCTGCAGGGATGGAGGAGCGACGTGACCGGCGGGAGTCACGGGCATGTGCAGCGATTTGTTGGGAGGCGGTGTTCTTAGGGGGCAGAGACTGCTGGTATGGAAGTGGTACAATGGTACAATTTTTCCTCCAGATTTGACCTTTCGACGCAATTTTGGTGATCAAATTGTATAGAAAACTGCGCTGTTTGAGGCGCAAATCGATGTTATGTTATATGATTCTATGATCGGAAAAGGAAAGATTATCAAGCAGAAAGTTGAATTTTATGATCAAATTGGAATGTAAAACCTTCCTAAAGTGTTCCATTAAAGGACTACTCCAGCGAAAAAAGTAAGCGGTTAAAAAATCTGACAGAACCAACAGGTTTTGGACTAATCCATCTCTGCATGGAGGATTCTACGGGTTTTCTTTGATTTTAAAAGCATTTCCTGAATAGCAGTAAACCTAAACTGAGAGGGATATGGATGTTTCCTTGTAAACAATACCAGTTGCCTGGCAGCTCTGCTGATCTCTTTAGCTGCAGTAGTGGCTGGCATCACACACCTGAAACAAGCATGCAGCTAATCCAGTCTGACTTCAGTCAGAGCATCTAATCTGCATGCTTGTTCAGGGGCTGTGGCTGAAAGTATTAGGGCTCGTTTCCACTGTTGCGGTGCGGAATCGCCTGCATTCCACCGCGGACAAAATCGCATGCGGGTGCGATTACGCATGCGGTTTTTGCCGCAATTCCGCATAGGTAAGGGTAGGTAAGGGTATGTGCGAATTTAACCATGTCACTGCCTGTGTAAATTAACATTATACCTATGCGAAATCGCATGCGAATTCGCGGCAAAAAACGCATGCTCAGCCCGCATGCGGTTTCCCTATTTAAAAGCATTAGCGGCGATTCGCGTGCATTCCTCTCGCACGCGAAATCTGACGGCTCTGCCGTGCAGATTTCTGCCGCACAAAAAAACGCTCCCGCAGCCGCACAAGTGGAAACAGCCCCATCCACTTGCATTGCCTATGCGAATCTGCATGCAGATTCGCTATAGTGGAAACGAGCCCTAAGTGATACAAGATCAGCAGGAGAGTCAGACAACTGGTATTATTTTAAAAGGAAAAATCCATATCCTTCCCAGTTTAGGTTCCCTTTAACTGCCAAAAATAGAAATATACCAGACAGCCTTCCAACTCACTTGCAGACTATTTTGGCAGTTAGACTTAGCAACTGCCATTCAGGAAATGCTTACGAAAACAAAGAAAACCCTGAGAATCCCCCATGAGGAGATGGACTAGTCCTAAACCTGTCGGTTCTGTCAGATTTTAACTGCTTACTTTTTTTCATTGGAGTGGTCATTTTAATGGGAACAATCAATAATTGCCTTCTGATTAGTTATGATCATTCAAATTGCATCAAAGGTTGCATCTGATTAAAAAACTGTACCATTAATGGGCATCTTTATATAGATCCTATACATAGAGTGATTTTCTAAAAAATAAAGGAATTTCTAAGAATCCCCCATTAGGAAATGGAATAGTCCATAAACTGTCAGATCTGTCAGTGTTACTGCCTACTTTAAGCAGCAGCGACATAGGATAAAAGTAATTTATGGTGCCTTTTACTCTGGGAGAAATGTTCTCCTTATAAATATGTATTTTACAATTGTACAAGTTTTCACAATAGTGGTCCTTAAAGCAAAGCAACTTTGAAAGCAGATATTTCCTATAGCAACAGCAACGTCTCAAACACAGCAACCTTCATATGTGAGAATAAGCATTTTCTGAACCCCTGGATAAGCTGCCAGCAAACTAGCACACGGTGATAAAAGAAGCCTGCCAGAGCTAATGTCCTTCTAAGGCCCTGCCTAGCTGTCACCAGTGCTGTGGAGTCGGAGTCGAGGAGTTGGAGCAATTTTGGATACCTGGAGTCGAAGTTGGTGGTTTCATAAACTGAGGAGTCTGAAGATTTTTGTACAAAATCCACTGCTCTGGCAAGTTTTAGACTAAGGAGTCGGAGCAAATGGAGAGGGGGGGGGGGGTGGTAAGAGAAGGGTATAGGGGGTTGGGGTATATAGTCCATAGGGTGTGGAGGATGTAAAGGACAATATGGGGGGGGCTGGAAATAAGTGGTGCATAAGGTGGTATTGGGGGTATACAGTCCATGTGGTATCGTGTTCCTCTCAGTTGGTGGCAAACAAGGACATATCGGGCTGCTATTTGCACAGTTGTTTCCTCTTCCCCCAGTAGGATGTAGAGTTTCCTCTCCTCATCTGTGGAGGTGAAATCTGGGATGTGGTCGGACAGTCTCTGGAAGTGGAGGTGTTCTCCACCAACACTAAAGACTGGCCATTAATATAGCTGCCGTCTCCAGCAGCACTACAAACATGATCTCTATATAAAGGCTGGCGCTATAGGCTAGCTGCCCTCTCCAGCAGCACTACAGACATGATCTCTATATAAAGGATGGCGCTATAGCTGCCCTCTCCAGCAGCACTACAGACATGATCTCCAAATAAAGGCTGGCGTTATAGCTGCCCTCTCCAGCAGCACTACAGACATGATCTCTATATAAAGGCTGGCGCTATAGCTGCCCTCTCCAGCAGCACTACAGACATGATCTCTATATAAAGGCTGGCGCTATAGCTGCAATCTCCAGCAGCACTACAGACATGATCTCTATATAAAGGCTGGCGCTATAGCTGCCCTCCCCGGCAGCACTACAGACATGATCTCTATATAAAGGCTGGCGCTATAGTTGCCCTCTCCAGCAGCACTACAGACATGATCTCCAAATAAAGGCTGACGTTATAGCTGCCCTCTCCAGCAGCACTACAGACATGATCTCTATATAAAGGCTGGCGCTATAGCTGCCCTCTCCAGCAGCACTACAGACATGATCTCTATATAAAGGCTGGCGCTATAGCTGCAATCTCCAGCAGCACTACAGACATGATCTCTATATAAAGGCTGGCGCTATAGCTGCAATCTCCAGCAGCACTACAGACATGATCTCTATATAAAGGCTGGCGCTATAGCTGCCCTCCCCGGCAGCACTACAGACATGATCTCTATATAAAGGATGGCGCTATAGCTGCCCTCTCCAGCAGCACTACAGACATGATCTCCAAATAAAGGCTGGCGTTATAGCTGCCCTCTCCAGCAGCACTACAGACATGATCTCTATATAAAGGCTGGCGCTATAGCTGCCCTCTCCAGCAGCACTACAGACATGATCTCTATATAAAGGCTGGCGCTATAGCTGCAATCTCCAGCAGCACTACAGACATGATCTCTATATAAAGGCTGGCGCTATAGCTGCCCTCCCCGGCAGCACTACAGACATGATCTCTATATAAAGGCTGGCGCTATAGTTGCCCTCTCCAGCAGCACTACAGACATGATCTCTATATAAAGGCTGGCGCTATAGCTGCAATCTCCAGCAGCACTACAAACATGATCTCTATATAAAGGCTGGCGCTATAGGCTAGCTGCCCTCTCCAGCAGCACTACAGACATGATCTCTATATAAAGGCTGGCGCTATAGCTGCCCTCTCCGGCAGCACTACAGACATGATCTCTATATAAATGCTAGCGCTATAGCTGCCCTCTCCAGCAGCACTACAGACATGATCTCTATATAAAGGCTGGCGCTATAGCTGCCCTCTCCAGCAGCACTACAGACATGATCTCTATATAAAGGCTGGCGCTATAGCTGCCCTCTCCGGCAGCACTACAGACATGATCTCTATATAAATGCTAGCGCTATAGCTGCCCTCTCCAGCAGCACTACAGACATGATCTCTATATAAAGGCTGGCGCTATAGCTGCCCTCTCCGGCAGCACTACAGACATGATCTCTATATAAATGCTAGCGCTATAGCTGCCCTCTCCAGCAGCACTACAGACATGATCTCTATATAAAGGCTGGCGCTATAGCTGCCATCTCCGGCAGCACTACAGACATGATATCTATATAAAGGCTGGCGCTATAGCTGCCTTCTCCAGCAGCACTACGTTTCCACTGTGAGGCCTGGGACACGCAAAAAAAAAAAAAATCGCAAAACGCTATCCCAATCGCTAACGCTTTGTGCCACCGTTTTGGTACCGATTTGAGCTGTGTTTTCCGGCAATTAAGCCAATTCATATACTGTATTATGTATTAGAGCCCAAACGCTCAACACATGCTGCAATTTCCAAAATCGCAATCGCTCTAGTGGGCTCACCTTCATACACTTTCATTAGCAAAGTGTTTTTAAAAGCACTGATTCTCAAAACTCCAAAATCACTCTAAAAAGAGCTCTAGTGTGTCAAAGGCCTGAAAGAAATTACTGCCGGCAGCATCCAAATCCCTAGCATGGAATGGCTGGAAGTTTAGGATGCACACTCGCATTATCACAAGTCACACAAGTGGAAACGTAACATTACTGACATTTTCTGAAGGCCACAAAGCCTGAATAAGATTTAAATAAATAAATAATTATAGCCGCCAATGAATTGGTTCTCAGCCTGCAGTCCTGGATATGTTGTTCATTATACTACAGTGTCATTTCTGGCATTATCAATAGCTAACAAAGTACATAAAGTGCAAACTGAGATATTCAAGCTTATACTACTAAATAATGTACTATGTCAAGTCTTACCTACTTAGATACGATAGAAAAGTCTGAATCATTCCTGCAACCTTCTCTTCTAATGTCATGGTATCATCTCTGTTCTGTACAACTCTTGAGGTGCGTACACACATGCGACTATAGTCGTTTGTAACGATCGTTCCCCGATCTTTACCAACGACGATCGTTACAAAAAACGAACCACCGACTATTAAGGCAAACGACGAACGAGCCAAATCGCTACAAAAGAAAGTTCTGTCTCGGCGGATTTTAACCAACGACGATCGTTTGCAAAAGTAGTACATCGTTGGAAACGATCGTTCGTACTAGGCTTGACATGCGCATTTCACTATTTCTCCATGGAACTTCTCATTTTTATGCGCAGGCGCAATAGTTGCTTTCTGTGATGTAACGTTCGTTCTAACGATCAGATCGTTACACACATTTTAAAACTATCTTTACTTAGGTCGTTCTTTCATCAATTAAAAGTTCGTTCGTCGTTCTTAACGAACGATCGTTGTCGCATGTGTGTACGTAGCACTACACTGCAGCTGAATAGCAGAGGCCAGGAGGCCTAGTCTGCAAATGCTAGCGTCAACACAATCTCTGCACACCACATGAACTGGAAAATCACTGTGACAGCTCTCACTGTAAGATGTCCTCATATCACACACCTCAGGCAGGTGACAAAACAAGTTCAAAACCACAAGGGCTCCATTACCTGGACTCTGGCAGCTCTGATACATCCATTCTTTCTTCCAGGACTCAATGAACTGGGCAGCATGGAAAAGTTTGGGCCTCTTTCTCATGGATACTGAGCACTACTCTCTTGAAAAGTTTTTCCAGCCTCCTAGCAGCTGTTCTCGGAGTCAGTTGTTTCTCTGGTAATTTCCTTAGCAGCCTAAATTCCTTTCACACCTTCTCCTCCTCCCCCTCCCCTCTTGCTGGGGATCCTCAGGTCTCCACCATTCCAGCTGCAGCAGCTACAGAGGGAATTTAAATGTCCCACTTAACCGTGTATTTGCTTTCCTTTCATCTAAAGGAGAAGATTTCCTCATTCTCTGCACAGACTGGTCTCATGGGTCATTTATAGTTTATCAGCTACTTGTTGTACATATTTCCAGCATATCTCTATAATAATAATGTCAAGAAGATTTGATAAACTGAGCAAGTAGGCTGGGAAGGTGTTCAGTCAAAATGGTCTTCAAATCAAATTGTTCCACCTGAAGGTTAGGAACCTGCCTCAAGAATTACATTAAAGGGTTAGGTTAGGAGTAGGTTAGCTTGTAGTTAAAGTCGTGCATTAGGAAGGGAAGTTAATGTCAGCCATCAGGAGAAAAGTAATACTACTAATCATAGTAATTTATAATGCTTCTCTCCATGGGGACTCAAAGTGCTGTGACCCTGCGTTCTGCAATCTCAAAAGCTTGGAAAAAGAGGTAGGTTTTTGGCTTTTTCTTAATTGTGGAAGTGATTTCCATAGAGTAGGGGCTGCATGGGAAAAGCCTCCATGCACTAAATGTTTTTAAATGGATCCTGGGAATAATCAAATTTGTATTATCTGTAGAGCAGAGGATGCATGGAGAGACGTAAATTCCAAAAAGGGCCAAGGTTAGACACAAGGTGTGTGTGTGTGTGTGTGGGGGGGGGGGGGGGGGGGGGGGGTGTAAGGTCAGTCATCAGGTGCTGGGGCTAGAGGGTTATGCATACAGAAAAAAGGAATAAGGTTACACGTTAGGCATGGGGTAAGCAACTGGCAGGTGTGTGTGTGTGTGTGTTTGTGTGTGTGTGTGTGTGTGTGTGGGGGGGGGGGGGTTGGGGGTGCTTGATCTTAAAGTTAGGTACCAGGTGAAGGGATTAAGGTTGGGTACCAGGTGGGCAGGCATTCAGTTTAGGCACCTGGCATAGGAGATTAACATATGGTCAAATGGGGGGGGGGGGTCTGATAATAGTATCTGTATGGAAGCGTAAGGTAAGGCAAGGGATGAGGTTAATGTTGGCACTAGGAAGGAAGCGTTAAGAGTTAGTTATCAGGCTTGGACAGGCAAGGTTAGGCATCAGGGACAAAAGGGATAAGATTTGCCTCCAAATGGAACGAGGGGAGTAAAGATTTGGTGTGTATAAGGATAGGCGCCAGGCAGGACGCTGGGCTTCAGGATAGAATTTCAGCACAAGATGTGAGACAGTTAGGCTAGCATTAAGTTGGGCTAGATCCTGGGGCGCAACTGGAAACCACTGGGCCCCCCTGCGAAAATTTGGATGCCCCCCCCCCCCATAGGTACCAAATAATTGTAATGGGGCAGCGTTTCACTATAAAATAATTGTAATGGGGCAGCATTCACTATAAAATAATTGTAATGGGGCAGCACTTCACTATAAAATAATTGTAATGGGGCAGCGTTTCACCATAAAATAATTGTAAAGTGGGCAGCATTTCACCAGAAATTAATCGTAAAGTGGGCAGCATTTCACCGTAAAATAATCGTAAAGTGGGCAGCATTTCACCAGAAATTAATCGTAAAGTGGGCAGCATTTCACCTTAAAATAATCGTAAAGTGGGCAGCATTTTACCAGAAATTAATCGCGAAGTGGGCAGCATTCACCGTAAAATAATCGTAAAGTGGGCAGCATTTCACCAGAAATTAATCGTTAAGTGGGTAAAGTGGGCAGCATTTCACCATAAAATAATCGTAAAGTGGGCAGCATTTCGCCATAAACTAATCGTAAAGTTGGCAGCATTTCACCATAAAATAATCGTAAAAAATGGGCAGCATTTCATCATAAAATAATCGTAAAGTGGGCAGCAGTCACCAGAAAATCGCAATGTGGGCAGCGTTCACCAGAAAATTGTACAGTGGGCAGCAGTCATCAGAAAATCGCAATGTGGGCAGCATTTACTAAAACATCGTACAGTGGGCAGCATTCACCAGTACATCGTACAGTGGGCAGCAGTCACCAGAAAATCGCAATGTGGGCAGTGTTCACCAGAAAATCGTAAAGTGGGCAGCGTTCACCAGAAAATCGTACAGTGGGCAGCAGGCACCAGAAAATCATACAGTGGGCAGCAGGCACCAGAAAATCGCAATGTGGGCAGTGTTCACCAGAACATCGTACAGTGGGCAGCGTTCACCAGAAAATCGTACAGTGGGCAGCAGGCACCAGAAAATCGTACAGTGGGCAGCAGTCAATAGAAAATCGCAATGTGGGCAGCGTTCACCAGAAAATCGTACAGTGGGCAGCAGTCACCAGAAAATCATAATGTGGGCAGCAGTCACCAGAAAATCGTACAGTAGGCAGCAGTCACCAGAAAAATCGCAATGTGGGCAGCAGTCACCAGAAAATCGCAATGTGGGCAGCAGTCACCAGAAAATTGCAATGTGGGCAGCAGTCACCAGAAAATTGCAATGTGGGCAGCAGTCACCAGAAAATTGCAATGTGGGCAGCAGTCACCAGAAAATTGCAATGTGGGCAGCAGACACCTGAAAATCGCAACGTGGGCAGCAGGCACCAGAAAATCGCAATGTGGGCAGCAGGCACCAGAAAATAGTACAGTGGGCAGCACCTGTGAAAAAAAAACAATTCACTCACCTGCCTGGCAGAAGTCTCCTCTCCTGTCCTCAGATCCCCCGACGATCCTCCTGCAGCACATCTCCCGCGCTGACAGGCAGAGTGCAGGGCTACAGCAAGATGGCTCCCGAAGCCCTGTACTGGCGACACAAATAGTCTCCAGAGCAGGGCTTCGGCAGCCATCATGCCGTAGCCCTGCTCTGCCTCCCGGTAGACTGCGGCTGCGGGGAATGAACTGTTCCACACCTGGCTGGGGGGGTCCTAGAATTGGGCGGACGGCAGCATTCCCCCTCTCCCCCCGCACATGGCTGGCAGGCCCCAGAGAGTCCCTGGACCCCCCCTGCGGCTGAGGGGGTCGCATCCCCGGTGGTTACGTCGGTGGCTAGATCATCAGAACAATGGCCCATTGCAACAACGAACCTGTTCGATGAGTCAGTAAGAAATTACATGGAGAGTAGAGATGTCCCGAACGGTTCGCCCGCGACCGGTTCCAGGCGAACTTTGGGTGGTTCGCGTTCGCCTGCGAAGGCGAACTTTTGCGGAAGTTCTATTCGCCCCATAATGCTCCATTAGGGTCAACTTTGACCCTCTACATCACAGTCAGTAGGCACATTGTAGCCAATCAGGCTACACTCACTCCTGGAGCCACTCCCCCCCTTATATTAGGCAGGCTCCGCCAGCCATTACACTCACTCATGTGCCAGCAGTAATTAGTGAAGGGACAGCTGCATCAGACTCTCTCATAGGGAAGATCAGTTAGGCTCTTGGCTTGTTAGCTTGCTCCTGGCTGATTGTTATTGCTAAAATAGCACCCCACAACAGCTCTTTTGAGAGCTAATGTTCTGATGTGTTTTTTTGTGTGTTGCTCACTGACACTGACATTATACAGCCCTATCTGTTGCAGCTGGACCTTGGTAATTGTTATTACTGTGCCAGCCAGGCCCTGCTTAACTATCTATACTGGGACACCTACCTACCTATACGGGGACACCTACCTACCTATACTAGGGGACCTACCTATGCCTACCTACCTATACTGGGGCTTCTACCTATGCCTAGCTAACTACTGAGGCACCTATCTATGCCTATCTACCTATACTGGGACACCTACCTACCTATACTGGGACACCTACCTATGCCTACCTACCTATACTGGGTCTCCTACCTATGCCTAGCTAACTACTGAGGCATCTACCTATGCCTATCTACCTATACTGGGACACCTACCTATGCCTGCCTACCTATACTGGGACACCTACTTATGGCTACCTACCTATACTGGGTTTCCTACCTATGCCTAGCTAACTACTGAGGCACCTACCTATGCCTATCTACCTATACCGGGACACCTACCTATGCCTACCTACCTATACTGGAACTCCTACCTATGCCTATCTACATACAAGAAGATAATAAGGTCATTGCTTCATTGTGGACAGAGCAAATTTGATCAGCTGGACAGTCACTGTTGTTCTATTATTGAGCTACCACAGCCCGGCGACCATATGGGCTGGAAAACCGCCACGGCCTGCACTTTGGCCATGTTGCGCACCAGTCCAGCACTGCCGTCACTATGCAAACAGCTGTTTGCGGTGCGTTACACAGTGAGTTTGGTATGTCAGTGTGAAGCAGTACTCTAATTACATGCCCTGATTGATGTATACACATGCAAGATGTTTGAAAGCACTTTAGGCCTGCAATTTAGCATTCATTGTGATTTCTGCCCTTAAAACGTTGCTTTGCGTCAAATCCAGATTTTTCCCCGGGACTTTTGGTGTCCATCCCACTCCGCCACCTGGGGGTCCAGGTGTTAGACCCCTTGAAACATGTTTTCCATCACTTTTCTGGCCAGCATAAGTTTCTAGTTTCTAGTTTTCAAAGTTTGCCTCCCCATTGAAGTCTATTGCGGTTCGCGAACTTTTGCGCGAACCGAACCTTCCGTGAAAGTTCGCGAACGGGGTTTGCGAACTGAAAATCGGAGATTTGCGACATCTCTAATGGAGAGTATAGAAGTAAAATGATTCTGGTTCTTAATAAACTTACATACAGTACATGCATAATCTAGAGACGTTAATATTACATATAGCAACCAGCAGAGGGCAGCATTATCCAAACTTTGCATTTAAGTTCAGCATTATAAGACTTTCAAAAGACAAAACGTATTTTACATACAGAGTTATTTGGTTCTGTTACTGTATATTCCTTTGTCATTTTGCTATGGCCATTCTCATACTCATATACCTGTTGTGATCAGCTGTGCTGCTCTTCTATATTTGTATGTATATGGATATGTTGGCCTTTTGAACCAATAAAACTTGATTAAAGTGGACCTGAACTCTTGCACTGGACAGAAGGAAAACGTAGAGAAATGCACCCTGTATATATTTAGAGAATTTAACCTGTTTAATTCCCCCTCATTTGTGTCTAATCACAAGTTGTAATCTGATCTCTCCCCTGGGTCACATGACTGCCACGGCAGGTAAAGCAGATAAGTGGATTTGAAAGCACACAATGTCTGCTTCCATGCATCAGGAAGTAGAAACACTGCAGATCTATTTAAGAATTTGTATTAGCTTTAGTCCCCCTGGTGTATTGATCCCTTTGGGCCCCAGGGGTTCCTTTGTTAAGCTCTATCACTTACCTGAGGGCCGTGAATCAGACCCCTTCTAAATTCCTGGCCCCCAATTTAGGGTTACCTCTCTTCCCACTCTGCTCTATACTTTGACTGCACCCTTATATAGTGAGTTAGAGACAGACTATTCTAACCTCCAGTGGCACTGGTTTGCCACCTCACATAGAGCCTCCAATCAATACTCTACTCTTTGCAAATATGTTGTATGCTATGCACGTCTATTTTGTTTGTTATTATATGATGTTCTTTCTTTAATGTTCTATATCTCCGTGTCACTAGCATGTTTCATATGACCTGTTATCTTTTATATTGAAAAAATCTTTAAATACATTTTTAAGAATTTGTATTAGCTGTAACAAAGATTTTTTTTTTCTTTGTTTAAAGGTTATTATGCTGTTGTGTATCCTTTAGAGCAGAGAGGACGTTCTGAGTTCAGGTCCGCTTTCGCTAAAAAAAACAAAACAAGAAAAAACAGTTTAGGGGCTGCACAGTTATTGCCCAATCCATTCTCCGTTTGACTCATTCAAAGGATCACAAAACGATTTCAAAGACTATTTCCTCACTATTCAAGCTCAGTCTTTTCATTTATTCATTCAAAGTACAGTACTACAGTTCTTATACTTCAAGTGATAGTTCACTTTTGTTGGGGAAGGAAAGAAAAAAAAAAGTTCAGCTGTTGAAATTACATGAAACATTATTTCAGTTTTTTTTACTTTGCAGCAGCAGAGAGTTACATTCTTGCCACTGGATCCGGGCCCGATTAGCGGGTGATTCCTGCCAACCACCGAAGCGCCAGCGCTTGCGCAATATAAACATAATGGCAGTGATCTCACTACCGCGATTGCCGCCGAACGCTGGTGTTTCGCTTCTTACCGGCAATCGCAAAACGTGTTCCCTGCAGCACTTTACCACGATTCTGGAGAGATTGCGATACAATACTTAAAGCGCTGATTGCGATCACTCGGAATCGCGAGTATACAGTGATTTGACTGCGCTAATCGTGGTAAAATCACCACGCGTGATAGCACTAAGCGTTAGCGTTTTGCAAGTGTGAATGGGCCCTTAAGCCTCAGACACACCTGCAAATCTGGTCACTTGAATGAATTATGTGACTATTTCTCTCATCACAGGTGTCCCCGATATCCAATGACTGCTTGTTAGCGATCAGGTGCACTGAAACAACAAGCTCAGTTTCTATTATTAATTCCCACCGCCGCTTTCTCCTGCTCGTAATCCCCCAATAGGCAGGACACACTGACCAGCTTTTTTTTGTATGGGAAAAGGTCACCCTTTTAGGGTTAGTGGTAGGCAGAGGAGGGGGGAGGTTAGTGTGAAGGTCCGTACGCACATCAAATTTTTACCTGCAGATGACTGGCCAATTTTACCACTTCCATGTAGTATGAAAGTATACCTACACAGTCTGTTCACACTATTCAAAATCTGTTGTCCCTCATACTACATGGCAGTGGTAAAATTGGCCAGTCCTCTGGAGATAGAAATTGTATGTGTGTAAGGAGCCTAAAGGGGCCCATACACTTAACGATTGTCCCGCTGATATACAGCAGATTTGATCACTGTAATCGAATCTGCTGTGAAATCGTTGCGCAAACGCTGACCGAACGATTTCGGTCCAAAATCAACCGTTCTCGTCGACCCGTATTCGGTATTCGGCCCCCTTGAAGTTTTCCACATTTTGTCCCATTACTGCCACAAACATAAATCAATTTTATTGGAATTCCACGTGAAAGACCAATACAAAGTGGTGTACACGTGAGAAGTGAAACGGAAATCATACATGATTCCAAACATTTTTTACAAATCAATAACTGCAAAGTGGGGTGTGCGTAATTATTCAGCCCCCTGAGTCAATACTTTGTAGAACCACCTTTTGCTGCAATTGCAGCTGCCAGTCTTTTAGGGTATGTCTCTACCAGCTTTGCACATCTAGAGACTGAAATCCTTGCCCATTCTTCTTTTCAAAACAGCTCCAGCTCAGTCAGATTAGATGGACAACGTTTGTGAACAGCAGTTTTCAGATCTTGCCAGAGATTCTCGATTGGATTTAGATCTGGACTTTGACTGGGCCATTCTAACACATGGATATGTTTTGTTTATAAATCATTCCATTGTTGCCCTGGCTTTAAGTTTAGGGTCGTTGTCCTGCTGGAAGGTGAACCTCCGCCCCAGTTTCAAGTCTTTTGCAGACTCCAAGAGGTTTTTTTTTCCCAAGATTGCCCTGTATTTGGCTCCATCCATCTTCCCATCAACTCTGACCAGCTTCCCTGTTCCTGCTGAATAGAAGCAACCCCAGAGCATGATGCTGCCACCACCATATTTGACAGTGGGGATGGTGTGTTCAGAGTGATGTGCAGTGTTAGTTTTCTGCCACACATAGCGTTTTGCATTTTGCCCAAAAAGTTCCATTTTGGTTTTATCCAACCTGAGCACCTTCTTCCACATGTTTGCTGTGTCCCCCACATGGCATGTGGCAAACTTTGTGCAGTGCACGACTAACTGTTGTCCTATGGACAGATTCCCCCACCTGAGCTTTAGATCTCTGCAGCTCGTCCAGAGTCACCATGGGCCTCTTGACTACATTTCTGATCAGCGCTCTCCTTGTTCGGCCTGTGAGTTTAGGTACACGGCCTTGTCTTGGTAGGTTTACAGTTGTGCCATACTCCTTCCATTTCTGAATGATCGCTTAAACAGTGCTCCGTGGGATGTTCAAGGCTTTGGAAATCTTTTTGTAGCTTAAGCCTGCTTTAAATGTATTAATAACTTTATCCCTGACCTTTCTGTTGTGTGCTTTGGACTTCATGGTGTTGTTGCTCCCTATATTCTCTTAGACAACCTCTGAGGCCATCACAGAGCAGCTGTATTTGTACTGACATTAGATTACACACAGGTGCACTCTTTAGTCATTAGCACTCATCAGGCAATGTCTATGGGCAACTGACTGCACTCAGACCAAAGGGGGCTGAATAATGACGCATACCCCACTTTGCAGTTATTGATTTGTAAAAAAATGTTTGGAATCATGTATGATTTTCGTTCCACTTCTCACGTGTACACCACTTTGTATTGGTCTTTCACGTGGAATTCCAATAAAATTGATTCATGTTTGTAGCAGTAATGTGACAAAATGTGGAAAACTTCAAGGGGGCCGAATACTTTTGCAAGCCACTGTACATAACCTGCTCCGCCGGTGTGTATCCCCGCTGTCACCACAGCTCCTTCTCCACTGGGCTCCGGCAGGCTTCACTTCTTCCTGTCCGGACAGGAAGTTTAAACAGTCCGACAGGAAGTACAGTGAAGCTGCAGCCCTGGAGCCCAGAGCAGAGAAGAAGACAGCAGAGACCGGGGGACTCGCGCTGGCCGGATCAGGTAATGTATGCGAGGGGGCGGCGGCAGCTCCACAGATGGTGAATCAATTCCATGCTGAAATCGATTCACAATCTGTTTGCAGTAGAGGCAGCCATACGATCCCTCTCTGATCAGATTCGATCAGAGAGGGATCTATCTGTTGGTTGATCTGATGGCAAATCGACCAGTGTATGGCCACCTTTAGACACAGCTGGAGGAGGTTAGTGTTAGGCAGAGGAGGAGGGAGGTTAGCATTAAGTGTCTGAGAGGGTAGGTTAGTTTTAATCATTGAAAGGGGGGAGGGTACATTGCAGACAGGGGCGCCGCCAGCATACATATGAGCCACGCCCCTGCTTGGGCCTCACACGAAGTGGGGCCTCGCTCTGCTGCTGGCGGCGGAGCGGCAAGAGGGTGGGTGCATCGGCGGAGGCAGAGCAAAGTTTCAACTCACCTGCCTCGATCCTGCACACAGCCTCTATCTTCATCCTGTTCCGGCATGCAGCGTCTGTCGCTATGGTAACAGCGCCCCATGTGATGACGTAACAGCATGTCATCACAGGGGAAGCTCTTACCGATGTGACAGACGCCGAGACAGGAAGCAGATAGAGGCTGTGTGCAGGATCGAGAAAGCAAGGTGAGTTGAAACTTCACTCTACCCGCTCCCCCCGCCCTATGCTGGAGAAACCTACCTATCTAACCTATACTGGGGGCATGCATCTACCTAACCTATACTGAGGGGTATCTAATCTATACTGGGGGCATCTACATATCTAACCTATACTGAAGGGTACCTACCTATCTGATCTATGCTGGGGGCATCTACCTATGTAACCTATACTGTGGGCACTTTCCTATGTAGTCTATGTAACCTATACTGGGGGCACCTACCTATCTAGTCAATACTGCCAACACCTACCTATCTAACCTATACTGGGGGCAACTATACCTGTCTCCACGTGGGGGGCATTTTACACCCTCGCCCTGGGTGCTATTTAGCCTGGAAACTGCTAGTATCTGGCTCCTCCCACATGTTTTGGCCATGCCCATTTGTTTTGAGGTGGGGTTGCCCATTTTTTCACCTTCATGGATGTGGGCCTCAAGTTATGGACTGCTTGGGGCCACCAAAACCTTAGCTGGGCCCCTGATTGCAGAAGTAAGGCAAAAGTACTTCTGAGCGGGAGAGTCTTCAATGTGTTCATCTGGTCAACAGAATATGCCAGGTAGGGAGGAAGGCACCCCAAATAGTATAAAACACTTAAAAACAGCTTAAAAGGTAAGAGGAACTTACCTCAGGATGACACATAGATTAGGGTTAAAAAAAACCCAAACAAAACAAAACATACTTGCTTCCTCGGGTTAGTAAATAGTGTCTTGGGACAAGTGTAACAGGTGGTCAAAGCCATGCGATGCTTGCCCTACGACACTATTTACTAATCTGAGGAAGCAGGTTGGCTCCCATGAAACACGTTGTCTGGTGTTTTTACAAAAAAAACCTCCCTTTTACCATAACTATGTATCATCCTAATGGTGTCCATACATGGTACAATAAAAACGGTCAAATCAAATGAAAGTCAAAAAGAATCTTTTTTTTTCGATCAAGAAAAACTAACGATTATCCAGTTTTTCAATAAATATCCAATTGCACATGTTGGAAAAATCGTTTTATTTGATAACGGAGTTAACGTAAACAAAATTATCTAATAGGAAAGAATGAAAAAAATCATACCATGCATGGGCACCATAAAGTAAGTTCCTTTTACCTCAAACAGTTTTTATGTGTTTTCTACTTTTTGGGGCCCCCAAGTTATGTTACGAACCTTTATGCGGTTGGTCATCAGTTCAGATCACTAACTCTTTTCTGGACCTTTTCAAGACGTGTACATCTGCTAGACTGATCGGATACATCACACCCAAAGCTGGTGTGATCATATACATCACACCCAAAGCTTTTATACCATGGTTGCCGTTCCGCAACTCAGGTTTGTAAATATGGCTTTTACTGGTCTTATTTATACCATTAGCATAACATACTACATCACAAAGGACTTCTGGTCTCTCCTGTACTTTTTTCCCTCTTTCTGGAAGATCCCAAGTGTTCTAGACGTTTCACCGTATTTCATACATATATATTCCACAAAGTTCCTGAACGAGAGTTATGCACTGCGGGAAGCTTCTGTGCGGGTATTACTAGTGAAGATTGGATTTCGCCCATTCTACCCACATAACACAAGAAATAGAAGGGAAACCCAATCTCAAAGAATGATGTATTAGCTGTAAATTAACCAGGGTTATGTTATATTTCCCCTATCAACTGCTACAGGATTGTGAGCCAAGCGGATTATCATGCTAGCAAGTGGAAACTGCCTATAAAACACAATATGATCAAATGGTTGCAATTCCCAGGGGATGCTGGGAGAGTTCCTTCTGAACTGCAAGATATTTACGCGTATCCTATTGCCAACAAGATGCGCAAACACAGATCCAGGCAGCAACATAGAAGAGAATCATGTGTCTAGTCATGGGAGAACAGGTAGCAGTATTCACTACAGATCCATCGGCCACAACATTAAAGCCCCATCTACACGATACAATTCCACGTGCGACCGGATCGACATGTCTGATCGGGACTTGATCGATAGTGCGATATTTGTAAATTCCTGCGTACATGAATATCTGGATTAAAAATCAAGTAAACAAAAAGTGTTTGTGTGCATGTGGGTGCGTCACAAACGTGACTAGGGAAGGTAATTGAGATGCAAATAATTCTAAATTGATGCAGGATTATGCAAATTTTGTAAGAAAAGGTATGCAGTTTGAAATGGACCAATCATCTCCTGCAAAGGTGGCATATTTGTTTAGTCCATTTTCAAGCTGCATAAAACTTCATACAAATAATCGCATAAACCTTCAACAACACAAAATTATTTGCATCTCATGGACCATCCTTACTAGTGATGTGGACTTCAGGAAACACCTTTCTGTCCTCCACCCAGTGCTCATTGGAGAGTCTGAAGTCTCCAGGGTACAATGCATCCAGTTCCTTGGCACGACCTTGACCAATAACCTAAAATGGTGACTAAAACCACTAGGATTCAGAAGGCGGCGCAGTAGAGGTTGTTCTTTTTCCGTCAACTGAAAAAGTTTGGTATACCTCGGGAGCTGCTTACCAGCTTTTAGACCACCATTGTGGAATCAATCCTCTGCTTCTCCCTCATTGTCTGGTACACAGGGGCAACAGCTAACGATAGGTACAAATTTCACGGCGTATTCAGCACCGCGGAAAAGATCATAGGATCGCCCCTGCTACCTCTAGACCTTCTGCGCACTGCATAATGAGGACGCGTGCCAACAGGATTTCACATGATTCCTCCCACCCTGGCAGCCGCTTTTTCAAGCTCCTTCCATTGGGCCGCCGCTTTAGAGCCATCCCTTGCAGAGCCAACAGGCGCTAGAGCACCTTCTTTCCCCAGGCTGTAAACTTATTGAACTCCAGACCCCCCGGACAGGTCAGCCCACCTGCAACACTCTAGCCCCTTGGCCGGCACTACGTCCTCCTGATGCACCCTGATCCCACCATGCACTTCCAAGCACTCCTGTGCAGGGCTTGTCCCTCACCATATGCATGCTTTGTATACTTCCCATTTCTATGCTTGTAACATGATAATTCCTTATGCTGTCAACTTTGTCTTTAAATGTTTCTACTGCCTTAGCCATGTGTACCACAAACAATTCCGGGTACGTCATTGGCGTACTTGGTGAATAAAAAGCAATTCTGACAAAACGACTAGTCAGGCTTTATTCTTATCGCACAGATGTTTTTTATGATGATAAGTATAAACGTTTCCTGTGTAAAAAGCCAGATACGTATATCTGATTTTTAAAATACAGTGACTGCTTTATTGCAGCTGCACAAGTAACTGTTTTATGGTTTATGATTTCATTTTTGTGGACTGCACCCAGCTATTACTGCATATTCAAGTTGTTTATGATGAATATTATCTGAGAAATCGAACACTATCATATTTGTCTCTTAAAGTTTACATTTGTTAGGAGTCAGAGCATTGTTGTACCACTCTGACTCCAGGTACCCAAAAATTTCTCCGACTCCAACTCCACAGCCCTGTTCATTGCTGTATGGCGCAATGTGGTGGGTACCAAAACAGTACTTTGCATATGTGAAAAATCTACGAAAGGTGGGGTAATTAATGTCTCAGCTATGTGGATTAGCTGCATATGTGAATTTCCACAGAACATACCTGTTGGTGGGCCTTGAGGACAGGTCTTGGGGCGGGTAAACTTTATAGTGAAAAACTCTTTTGGTTCAGGAGGGATTAATGGCATATATTATTCAAGCCTTTTCACACTGCTTTTATGTACATCTAACACACAGAAACTAATAAGAGTGTCAACATTTCCTGCTAGTCAAAGGATTAGTGCATGTGCAGAAAAACAACAAATTCCTGCTCCGTGCAGTTATTTATTCCTGGAAACGTCTAGACCAGGCATGGGCAAACTTGGCCCTCCAGCTGTTAAGTATCTACAAATCCCACAATGCATTTGCCTTTATGAGTCATGACTGTGGCTGTCAGACTCCTGCAATGCATTGTGGGACTTGTAGTTCCTCAACAGCTGGAGGGCCAAGTATGCCCATGCCTGGTCTAGACAGTCTAACGGCAACAGTACGCCAAACAAATACATAAAATGACTGCTGTTTTGGAAATTCCTAACTGATTGCGGATCAGTAAACGTTACAATAATAATAAAAAAAAAAAAACTTGTGTAGCAGCCATTTACGTTTATGGCAATTTTATTATGAAAGTGGTATTTTCCTTTAAAACATGGGCAGCGTTCCACTGTATATCCCAGCTTTGGTTTAAATTACACATTGGCTTTGTGTGTCTGTGGATCTGACGAAGGGGAAATTGTACTCTTGAAAACTAATCCCCCAAGAAACTACTGTTCGTGCAAATAAAAAGAGTATTGCATGCAGTTCTCAGCCTTTTTCTTTTGATGTATAAAGAAGCTGTAAGCGACTGATGGAACAGAAACAAGCTTGGGAAACAGGACACCGATCGGTCTGTCACAATAAAGGGTTGGATGCAGGCTGGATGGGGCTGATGTCAGCGCTGGACTGTGCAATAATGGTAACACGTGTGTCTCTTGTTTCCTGATGTTGCAGACTGCTGCCCCATCATCCACACTTTGAAAGCCTGTGGCCATTTCTGTCTGCCACACAAGGCAAATCTCTACTCCATCAAAGCAAACTTGTGATTTCAAAAGAGGCAAAAGTACTTGCTCACTTCTGGATCCTCCTCGTGCCCACTGCAGCACAGGGCTGGAGGGAGAAGCCATGCACGAGAAGCACTGTGCAGGTACAGGTCGATCGTTCACAGACTAGAGTGCAGCCACAAAGACACAGAACGTTTGTACCGCGCTTTTCTCCTGTCGGACTAAAAGCGCCAGAGCTGCAGCCACTAGGTGCGCTCTATAGGCAGTAGCAGTGTTAGGGAGTCTTGCCCAAAGTCTCCTACTGAATAGGTGCTGGCTTACTGAACAGGAAGAGCCGAGATTCAAACCCAGGTCTTCTGTGTCAGAGGCAGAGCCCTTAATCAGTACACTATCCAGCCACAAAGAAGAAGAGGATCCTGGCAACCAGCGGTGGGCACAAGGAGGACCAGAGAAGTTTCCCTCTACTAAAGTAAGTATCTAACATGCCCTTGTTCAATAAGTTCAGAGGATCCCAGCACTGGAAATGCACGCTTGAGGTGGATGGGGGAAGCCTCTGGGTTATCCAGAACCTTCCCTCTACTAAGGTAAATATCTAACTGTTAGTTCACTTTGAAGTGTACTTGAGGTGAACCTCGGGTCAAAAAACTTATATTTACCAAAGAAATAAGTCTCTGGATCCAGTAGAAGCTTCTCACACATCAACAAACCACCGTTGCCAACAAGAGCTTATATTGCTGATTGTGCTACTCTTCATGTATGAGTGTGGCTTGTGCATCGTGCAGACATGGGTGCAGCATGGCCCCACTAGCGCAGGAAAAGGAGTGCCAGATGGTCCCGGCAAGCAGCAGTAGGAGCGAGGATGACACGCTGAGGCCTCTTGCACACTACATGCAATTCCAATTTTTTTTATACGATCTGATTTTTAATTCCAATGAAAAAAAGTACTGCATGCTGCTACGTTTTTTTATCGGAATGAAAAAAACAGATTGTATGAAAAAAAAAAACAGAATCGCATGTAGTGTGCAAGAGGCCTAAGCCTCTGCAGGATCTTAGGTATGTCAATCTGTTTTTTGACTCTTTCACTTTAAAGGGGTTCTTTCGCGAATGAGGAAAAAAATAAAAAGTGGTTTATGCATAAACTATTAAACAAAAAGTTTTTTTTTTTTTAAATTAATGGTTTCATCAATACAACATGTAATGTAAACAGTGACGGATGACGGACTGGGAGGCTAATCCATTTGTTAGGGGTGTTTTTTTTTTTTACTTTCATTACACAACCATAACTCCTGCCTACCTAGTTTTCAGTGGTATAATCCACTGCCAGCAGGAATCGCTGCTATAACCAACAGCTGAGCTCTGCTGAGCTCCTCAATATGTGTTTACATTGTTGCTAGGCAACCAGACTGCCTGTGCAGGGAGTCTTTTGTGCAAAGAGTCATAAGCTGCTGGGAGAATCAGCCAGAATCAGTCCCATCTACACCACATGATTCCTTGTCCGATTCGATTCAATTTGATTCCATTCATTGATTCGATTTTATTCAATCTGACTTGTCCGATTCATGATTCGATTCAAATTGAATCAAATCATGAATCGGACATGTCAGAGTTAATGAAAACAGACAAGTGTGCTCCCAGCCTAAGAGGTCAGCCAGGGTCACTTAAAGAGGAACTGTCACGAAAATCTCAAAATGTAAAACACATACAAATAAGAAGTACATTTCTCCCAAAATAAAATGAGATCTAAATTACTTTTCTCCTATGCTGCTGTCACTCACAGTAGGTAGTAGAAATCTGACATTACTGACAGGTTTTGGGCATAGGCCATCTCTCCATAGGGAATTCTCAGCATGGCCTTTATTCTTTATAAAGGCACAGACTAACCAGCAAGCTCATGGTGACCCAGAACTCATTGGGGTGTGTAAGGGACTACAATGGTCCTAAAAGCCCCCTTACTAAGATGTTAAGAAAAACAAAAGTTTGCTTTCCTAAAACAGAAAGAATTCTTTCTGTTTTAGGAAAGCAAACTTTTGTTATTCTTTATAAAGACATTCCCTAAAAAAGTTTTATACAAAGATGCTAGCCAGCCTCCCTGCTCGCTGAACACTATTTTGGCAGTTGGACGGAGCAACTGCCATTCACTAAGTGCTTTTAAAAATAAAGAAAACCCTGAGAACCCCCCTATGAGAAGACGGGCTAGTCCAAAATCTGTCGGTAATGTCAGATTTCTACTTCTATTGTAAGTGACAGGAACATAGGAGAAAAGTAATTTATGGCTCATTTTATTCTGGGAGAAATGTACTTCTTATTTGTATGTGTTTTAAATTTTAAGAATTTCGCGACAGTTCCTCTTTAAATGTGTGGATATTGGATATGTAAGGATATGTAAGTGGACAGGTTTCTGAACAGACTCGTGGCAATAGTATTTCAGGGTCCAAAGAGTATTCTTGCTAAGGTTACATTGGAGTGCAATTAAAGAATGTTACACCACAAAATTAATCAGTAATCTCAAAGCACTGTCAAACACCTGTGCAGCACGCACCTATACTTATGGCAATTTTTGCAAAAGACTACTTTCAGTGTATAATAGAGAGCCTGCATTGTAAGGCTCTCTATTAGAATCAGAATCGTTTATGTCCCCAAGCATGACAGGGTCATGCCTGGAATTGGGTTTGGCACAATACCTAGGCCTAGAAGAATACATAGATAGATAGGTGAACAAGCATGCAAAAAGTCATCAAGCAAAGGAACATCAATCAGCAGAGGAATATCAAACAATCACATTTTACATTGTCCGATCATCCTTTAGTTCGGAACAACATACAGTTCCAGTCCGACAGAGATGGAGATTGTCGCTTGGTTTGATCAATTGGTTGGCCATTGTCATGTGGCACGTTATGTGGGGGGCACTGATAGGAGAATGTGGAGGAAGTTTAAGAGGCTGACAGCCAAGGGGAAGAAGGAGTTTGTGTGTCTAGCAGTCCTTGTGGAGATGGCCCTAAGCCTTTGGCCTTCCAACTGAAGTCCCTAGAGATAGTAATGCCCAGACGATTGGCGCATGGTACCCTTGCCACCTCCATGCCGTCGATGAAGATGGGTGGTCGGGTGGAAGCATCCTTCCTGAAGTCTACGATCAGCTCAACTCTTTTTGCCGTGTTTAGCACCAGACTGTTCTCCTTACACCAAACAACCTATTACTACTGCAAGGGCTTACTGGCACGTAATTCATTAATGAAACTCCGCACCCCTCCTCTTCTGAAACTTTGTGGCCACCCCCATTTGCTTGCCGTGGCCTATTGGTGGCTGCAAAGCTAGGGGCGGGCTGGGGCAAGCAGGTGGGTGTGGCCGCAGAGCTTTTGGAAGACTGCACTAAACATGGCCGTGGCTGTTTTACAGGTTGAGGAGACAGAGTTTCTGTCATTAACCACTTAACATCTCAGTCGTTTTCAGCTAATGCATCCGAGCAATGTTCACCTCCCATTCATTAGCCTATAACTTTATCACTACTTATCACAATGAACTGATCTATATCTTGTTTTTTCCGCCACCAATTAGGCTTTCTTTGGGGGGTACATTTTGCTAAGAGCCACTTTACTGTAAATGCATTTTAACAGGAAGAATAAGAAAAAAAATGAAAAAATTCATTATTTGTCAGTTTTCGTCCATTATAGTTTTAAAATAATACATGCCTCCATAATTAAAACCCACGTATTGTTATTGCCCATTTGTCACGGTTATTTCACCATTTAAATTATGTCCCTATCACAATGTATCGCGACAATATTTTATTTGGAAATAAAAGAGCATTTTTTCCGTTTTGCATACATCACTATTTACAAGCTTATAAAAAAAAAATAGAGAGAAATATTTCATCTTTACATAGATATTTGAAAGTTTAGACCCTTAGGTAAATATTTATGTGTTTTGTTTTTTTTATAGTAATGTTTTTTTTTATTAAACATTTTATGTGGGCATTTTTGGGAGGGTGGGATATAAAAGTGTTTTATTTGGGGAAATATTGGTGTATTGTAATGTTTTTGGGCATTTACTTGTAGTTTTACTTTTTAGCCACAAGATGGCAATCTCGATTTTTTTTACATGACGTCACTCTAAGCGTACAATGTACGCTTAGAGGGACACAGCTTCAGAAAGAGCGAAGCTTCCGAGAGAAGCTGTCGCTTTTTCAGCGGAGGAGAGGAATCAATGATCGGGCTCCATAGCCCGATACATTGATTCCGTGGCTACCGACTCCGCGGCCGGGAGTGCGCGTGCACGCGCGCGATCGGGCGCGCGCCTGTCCTCCTTGACGTTTTTATACGTCAAGGAGGACAAAGTGGTTAATGAATTATGGGCAAGTGGGTGAGTGATTAACCCTACCACCCGTCGATCCTTGCAGCAATCCTAGAGAGCCTTACATTGCACACTGGAAGTAGACTTTAGGTACGCTGATACTTTAAGAAATAATTCCAAAGAGTTCCTTATTGCATGCTCCATGTACACAGTTCTCTAATGAGCCATCTCAGACTAGGTAGAGGATCGAAACCACACACTGGAGACATTTATTGGCTACCCATTCAAAAGAAAAAATAAAAACATTGTAAAGGCTGCTATCACATCGGCCCACTGTGATGGGCAGATGTGACTTTCAGCTACTTAATGCAGTTGCCTTTCACTTCCAGGGTCCTCTGACACCAAACCCGGGGTTAAACCAACACATTACCATTTCTAATGGATGCTGAAACCCAACCCTCTGGCAGGGGATACAGAAGAGCAGCCATTTAAGGCGTCAGACATGTAAAATTCACATTTCCAGCCGCTTGGCCTGCAGTACAGAGTCAGAGACGCGGGATGGGATGAAAGAAACACCACGGCTGTAAAAGTCATATCAGTCTTTTCCCTTCCAAGTCACACGCAAAACTAAGCTGCTAGCACATGCTGCCATGGTGTGTGATACAGCCACGGGAAAGACCCACAACTGTCAGTATGGAGGAAAAAATGCTGCATGTAACCAAGCCCAGCGCTATCCCACTGATTTCCATCAACACAAATGGAATCTCCAGTCTCCGATGAACTGGAACACTGTTAGGGTTGTCTTTTTAACATTGCAACATTTGGCTCACCCTATAGTCCCTTCTGGTATGTAATTTGAATTGTTCTCAGAAAACAGGTGATCTGTGGACAGGGGCGTAACTAGATCCCTCTGGGCCCCTCTGCAAAAATTCTGAGCAGGCCCCCCCCCACCCTGGGGCCCGCTCGGGACCGTTTTGGGGGCTGGAGGGGTCGCAGCATGAGGGGAAAGCATAGCTGCAGTTCGGCAGGGAGGGGGGACGGTCCTCCCCTCCCTCACCTCGAGCTCTCCTCTCTGCGCTCCCCTCCAGCTTCAATAAGTGTCCGTGAGCAGCGGCGGCAGATACATACCTTCCGTGTGCTCCAGCGTGGAAGTTTCTCCCTCTAGTCTCTGACGCGACTTCCTGTTTATACAGGAAGTCGCGTCAGAGACTAGAGAGAGGAGCATCCACGCTGGAGCGCACAGAAGGCATGTATCTGCCGCCGCTGCTCACGGAAACTTATTGAAGCTGGAGGGGAGCGCAGAGGGGAGAGCCCGAGGTGAGGGAGGAGCCGTCCCCCCCCCCGCCGAACTGCAGCATAGCTTTCCCCTCATGCTGCGACCCCTCCAGCCCCCCAAAACGACCTTTTTGTAGCTTGGACACAAAAAGGTGTTCCATTAAAGCTACCACATTTTTTTTATTGAAACTGGAGGCATTTCCATTTGAAATTAGAGAACAAGGAATTTGTTATTAATCTCAAGACAGCCATGCACAGGGCCGTGCCTGGGCGGGTGCTGCGGGTGCATTGCACCCAGGCGCCTTTCTCTGACAGGCGCCGCCCAGCCACCGCTCACCCCTTCTGGCCTTCGCTCACCCCCTCTAGCCGCCGCTCCCTCCCTCCCTCTAGCCGCGTCAGACCTCGATCAGGCGGCGACCAATAGTGTGGGCGCTAGGACCTAGCACACCGCACTAATATGCGGAAGTGACATCACTTCCGCATATAGAGCGGGTGTGCGTCTGGCGCCCGGTCTTACTGGTCGGGTCGTCCACTGATTGAGGTCTGACTAACTGCAAGGTAAGGGGGGAGCAGCGGCTAGAGGGGGGTCCCTGTCACTCACTGCCTAAACGGGGCTCCCTGTCACTCACTGCCTAAACAGGGGTCCCTGTCTCTCACTACATAAACTGGGGTCCCTGTCTCTCACTGCCTAAACGGGGGTCCCTGTCTCTCACTACCTAAATGGGGGTCCCTGTCACTCACTACCTAAATGGGGGTCCCTGTCACTCACTACCTAAACGGGGGTCCCTGTCACTCACTACCTAAACCAATTAGGCTTTCTTTGGGGGGTACATTTTGCTAAGAGCCACTTTACTGTAAATGCATTTTAACAAGAAGAATAAGAAAAAAAATGAAAAAATTCATTATTTGTCAGTTTTCGGCCATTATAGTTTTAAAATAATACATGCATCCATAATTAAAACCCACGTATTGTTATTGCCCATTTGTCACGGTTATTTCACCATTTAAATTATGTCCCTATCACAATGTATCGCGACAATATTTTATTTGGAAATAAAAGAGCATTTTTTCCGTTTTGCATACATCACTATTTACAAGCTTATAAAAAAAAAATAGAGAGAAATATGTCATCTTTACATAGATATTTAAAAAGTTTAGACCCTTAGGTAAATATTTATGTGTTTTTTTTTTTATAGTAAATGTCTCACTGCCTAAATGGGGGTCCCCGTCTCTCACTGCCTAAATGGGGGTCCCTGTCACTCACTACATAAACGAGGGTCCCTGTCTCTTACTGCCCAAATGGGGGTCCCTGTCACTCACTACCTAAATGGGGGTCCCTGTCACACTACATAAACTGGGGTCCCTGTCTCTCACTGCCTAAACGGGGGTCCCTGTCTCACTGCCTAAACGGGGGTCCCTGTCACTCACTACCTAAACGGGGGTCCCTGTCACTCACTACATAAACTGGGGTCCCTGTCACTCACTGCCTAAACGGGGGTCCCTGTCACTCACTACCTAAACGGGGGTCTCTGTATCTACCTAAACGGGGGTCCCTGTCTCTCACTGCCTAAACGTGGGTCCCTGTCTCTCACTGCCTAAACGGGGGTCCCTGTCTCTCACTGCCTAAATGGGGGTCCCTGTCTCTCACTGCCTAAATGGGGGTCCCTGTCAGTATACTGCTTGGCTTGCCCAAAGTACAGATGCATCCCCCACAGTCAAATGAATGAGCTGCCTTTTATGGAAAGGATAACACAGTAGTATGTGGCTGTGTGAGTGTGACAGGCTGACAGAGACAGTGCTTGACATTGCCGCATACTACTGTTATCCTTTCCATGAAAGGCAGCTCATTCATTTTACTGTCTGTGGCCCATTTGACTGACTGTTTGTGAGGATATCTGCTGACAATCTGGTTGCATTGTGTGGGGAAATCTGCTGACAATCTGGTTGCATTTGTGGGGAAATCTGAAATCTTATGCAAATCTGATTGCAACAAGTAGGAAAAACAGCACTACGTACATATGCTTCCAGTGAAAATGTATTTGCAGGTAAACATACAGGTTTCAAGCCAAGGGGGTAACAGATCTAACCGCCGTTTCGCGGAAAACTGCTTCCTCAGAGATCCTTTTGATCTCTGAGGAAGCGGTTTTCCACGAAACAGCTGTTAGATCTGTTAGCCCTTTGGCTTGAAATTTTCTGTTACCCCCTTGGCTTGTAATTTTCACTGGAAGCATATGTACGTAGTGCCCAGCGCTGTTTTTCCTACTTCTGTGTTGCAAATTGTTGGAGCTGGTGCACACGACATATCCAGGAGGCAGGTTGCTGTAGGTCAGCCTGCATCGAGTGCCAGCCAAACTACTTCTCCTTCTCATATTGCGAATCTGATTGCATTTTGTGGTCGGCCGGCCGGCCCTCCAACATGTGGATTATTGTGCGCCACTGTCCTCGATACGATGTCCTCCTTTTCAGGGTGTGATATCCTTTTTGGGGTTCTGCAAGTGGCCACTGTCACAGACCGCGAGCCGGTCTGCGGGTGGGGTAAATCGATCAGCGTCAGAAATCCTCTTACACGGTCATTTGTTCATCACGAAGGGTAACCCGCATTCGCAATTTGATGAACTGACTCGCGAAGGGAGCGTTCTGATACCAACCGAATCACTCCACACACATATACAATTCAAAGATCTGCCACCAAGCGAGTTACACAGCCCGCTACTGTAATTTTACTAGGACTTCGAGAACACTTTAGTAACCCCTAGCAGTATACAAGAATCTGGGCCAGATCGTTATGTCTGGGCCGGGTTCTCGCCTACGGGTTATAAATGTATACTTCTATTAAACACAGGGTAGCGAGTTCAGGAGAATAGGTACGATTGTGTATGTTCAGCAACAGGTCATAACCGCTAAACGATTTTTAAACGTTTAATAACACAAATGCATTACATACAGTTATATACACCTATTAACATATAAAACACAGAGCTTAAAAATAAAAGGAATAAAACAGAAAGTTCTTACTTAGTTAGCTGAGCAGTCCATTTGAATCATGAAGAAAATAGTCCAGTTTAAACGTAGGCATTCAGCTTAAAAGTCCTTTGTACACAACATGCGCCCGGTTCTTCCGTGAGCACATGTCTGGACTTCCCTAGTCGATGTAAATTGAAGAACTGGGTGGAGTTCCTTGCAAACGCTTTTTACTGACCAGAGTTTTGGGGCGGTCACTACCTGGAAAGTAGGTGTGTTGGAGGCAGGGTTACCTCCTGGCAAGTCAGGTTACCACCCACAGACTTGGAGCAAGGAATGTACCAATTATTAATAATTTGTGTAATTCCGCCCCAGATGGGTGCATCGCAGATCCGAGACCATATTCATAAGCAGCATGCGACTCTGTATTAAATGAGCCTATACACGCCTAGTCTAACGAATTTGCTCTACGCATGCCGGATAAAGCGGTTTCTCAATTGATTCCTGATAGCTAGAGAAGGATAATTCATGTGAATTATAGACCTGTTTCCTAGGTATCAGGAAATGTAATTTTGGTCTTGCTGTGACAAACCTATTTTGAATTATTAATAAGTTAACGTTCCCTTTGTGTGAAGCTATACGCTTGGAGGGAAATTTTGAATCTCAACCAGTTTGAGCTGGTTTTCCTTTTGGGGAAAGATGAGCTATGTACCAAATGCTGCTCCCCAGGTGGTCTGGCTACTTGTGAAATTCTTTCCTGACACAGGATGTGGGGGAGGTTACTGTACTCAGTAAGAGAGAGGGAAATTGACATCTATTGTGCATTTACCCAAGACTGACAGGAACTGTGCACGACCATGCGAAAGTCGATGGCGCTTACGCGCACGACTTTCGTAATATTCGTCACATCTCTCCCCTACCAGACGGACGCACAGAGTGGGTCTGCATGACCCGCTCTACGCGGCGCTTAGCTACTGAACGGGTTCTCGACTTCTTATCTGACTGCCCGTTAGACAACTCACCAGAAGCATAAGGCCTCATGGTCCGGTGTGTCCCAGTGTCCGCTTTGCAGACGGTGCGATGCACACCAACAGGCTTACCGCTAAAGGCCTGGCTGGGTTTGCGTAGCGCTTCCTGTAAGGGAGAGAGTCGCTGGCTGACATCCGGGTCACTTCCTGACTCTCGGGTGTCAGCCTGCGAATCTGGAAGCAGCGTGGCATACCCCTGCTCTAACTGACTACACCTTGGCACAACATTTTGGTCAGCACAACCTAGGTGGACATTAGAGTACATTTTAAAAAACGAATTAGCCTTTACCTGGGTGGCGAGGCTTGCCCCTTCTCCAGGAAGGATAGAGGGTGGACCTGTGGGCAGTTTTGCACTGGGTTGCTTCTGCAAGGGGAAGACATGCAAGGGTGAGACAGGGAAGGAACGGCCTGTCTCCACCAGCTGTTTGTTAACAGCAGACAATGGTGGAGCACTCTGGCTGTCATAGCAGGAGGGGAGGTCTAGGCCCCCAGCTGCCTGCTCTGACACCTGGCCTGCTTCCACTGCCCTGGACGGATATGACCCAGGCAAAACAAGACTGTTACCTCTTAGATTAGAGACTGTCACATTTGAACATACATCATTTTTAGCACTGTGAGATTCAGCATGAAAGCTATTAGCAACATCTGGTACAACATTAACATCACAGTTACGTTCATTTTTCACATGTACACAGGTATCTGGAACAACAGTGACAGGTTTAGAGTCAGACAAACCGTGACTGGACAGCTGTCCATTAGAAACAGGTACCGCTTCCTTCCCTCCTTCCCTAGGACGGCTAGGTACCATTACCCTGGCTGCCTCCCTCTGTCCCACCCCAAGCTTGTACAGTACCTGAGTGGGTCCAGACTGGCAATCCGGGGTGTTGATCACAGGTTCATAAAAGGATCGTAGGGTGCCAAGATCGGTGCCCAACAGCACAGGCACTGGGATGTCATCTGTCACCCCCACAACTTTTGACTGGCGGCCCCTTCCCCAATCGAGAACAACACGAGCTTTGGCGATGTGTGCGTGTGTGCCACCAACTCCCAAAAGTGTGACACGCTCATTAGGCAGGAAATTCTCCCTGGCTACAAGATGAGAGCGAACCAAGGTAAGCTCGGCGCCTGTGTCACGGAAACCAACAGCGATCTGGTCGTTAACTTCCACGACTTGATGATTTCCGGAAAGTCGAGGATTTGCTGCTCCCATGACGAGGTAGGCGTGTGCAGTAGAGGATGCGCTAGCCACTTCTGCGCTAGGCTCTGGAGACGGCGTCCTCACCTCGGGGCAGGCAGACTTGAGGTGTCCTCGCTGTCCACAGTGGTAACACTTCGGAACATATGTGGCATCAGGCGGATGAGTAGCAGGTGCAGCATCCGGCCTCTGTGGCTGTGGGACCCGATTCCCACGGTTAGCAGGGGGAGGAGAGCTGGGTTGCATAGGTCTCCCCTCTCTCCAGCTCTGGGCTGGAGGTTTGCGGCTGTCCGGCACACGGGTGGCCACAAAAGTGTCTGCAAGTTCTGCGGCAGCTTTGGCGGATTCAGGCTTCCGCTCCAAGACAAACTGCCGGACATCTGGAGTGCAGCAGTTCAGCAACTGCTCCTGTACGATGAGGTCCTCCAGACCTTGGTGAGAGTCTTTTTTGAGGCCCCGTGACCACTGCCTGAACACAGTCAGCAGGCGACTCTCCAGGTCGGTGTAAGAGTCAGTGTGGCCTTTCTGCAGGGAGCGAAACTTTTTGCGATAGACCTCTGGGGTCAGCTGGTATTTGGCGATAATTGCAGCTTTTATCGCCTCATAGTCATTGTCTTTCTCAGCGGGTAAGTCCACAAACGCCTCAAGCGCTTTGTCCCGCAAGTTGGGTGTCAGATATCTCGCCCACTGCTCCTGGGGCAGATGATGCTGACGACAAGTCTTTTCAAAGGAGTGTAAATAAGTGTCCGGGTCGGTTCCCTTCTCCATTTCTGGGAATTTAAACTTTGGAGTCCCAAACGGGCCTGCTGTGGGCCGGGGTTCCGGAGCACTTTGCGAGGGATTTTGGCCTTGCGCTCGCAGGTTGGCCATTTCAAGGTCATGTCTGCGTGCGGCTGCTCTCTCCTCTCTTTCCGCTTCTCTCTCAGCAAGCCACCGGCGCTCTGCCCGTTCCGCTTCTCGCTCTGAGGCTTCCATTTCCGCCTGGCGCTGGCGTTCTGCACGGTCAGCATTTTCTCTGACAATCTGCATGTACAGCTCAGGATTTGTCTCCAACAGCCTTTGTAATCCAGGTTGCATTCCAGCATCAGGAACACAGAACAGGTTGGCATGGGCGGGCTCCTGCCGGCCACCATGCTCCTCAGCAGTTACAGCGACCGGTTCAGACGCGGTACCGTTTTCCTCTGGGTCGGGAAGTGGGTTGCTTTGCTCCAACCGCTCACTTTCCTCTGCCCCAGTTACAGCACCGTCTGAACCAGGAGTGTGCTCTCCCAGCATCTGCTCCGGCTGGGTATTCAGTCGCAACAAGTCCTCGATCAATTGCAATTTCTTTTTTCTATAAGTCACAATGCCTTTTTCCTCACACAAGTTTACTAGGTCTGCCACTGACATTTTCTTGTATCTTGCTGCAGCCATTTTTGCCAAATAAAAGATAGGATAGCAAAAGAGATTGGGGGGGGAACTCTGTGCTACACGTTTAGTCTATATAAATGGTAATGCACCGGTTATCGACCACAGATTTTTGATCTGTTCTGGCAGGTTAATCAAATAACGTTGCCGTTGATGTTCTGAACATACACAAATCCCAAAAAGCTGCCAAACACTGTCACAGACCGCGAGCCGGTCTGCGGGTGGGGTAAATCGATCAGCGTCAGAAATCCTCTTACACGGTCATTTGTTCATCACGAAGGGTAACCCGCATTCGCAATTTGATGAACTGACTCGCGAAGGGAGCGTTCTGATACCAACCGAATCACTCCACACACATATACAATTCAAAGATCTGCCACCAAGCGAGTTACACAGCCCGCTACTGTAATTTTACTAGGACTTCGAGAACACTTTAGTAACCCCTAGCAGTATACAAGAATCTGGGCCAGATCGTTATGTCTGGGCCGGGTTCTCGCCTACGGGTTATAAATGTATACTTCTATTAAACACAGGGTAGCGAGTTCAGGAGAATAGGTACGATTGTGTATGTTCAGCAACAGGTCATAACCGCTAAACGATTTTTAAACGTTTAATAACACAAATGCATTACATACAGTTATATACACCTATTAACATATAAAACACAGAGCTTAAAAATAAAAGGAATAAAACAGAAAGTTCTTACTTAGTTAGCTGAGCAGTCCATTTGAATCATGAAGAAAATAGTCCAGTTTAAACGTAGGCATTCAGCTTAAAAGTCCTTTGTACACAACATGCGCCCGGTTCTTCCGTGAGCACATGTCTGGACTTCCCTAGTCGATGTAAATTGAAGAACTGGGTGGAGTTCCTTGCAAACGCTTTTTACTGACCAGAGTTTTGGGGCGGTCACTACCTGGAAAGTAGGTGTGTTGGAGGCAGGGTTACCTCCTGGCAAGTCAGGTTACCACCCACAGACTTGGAGCAAGGAATGTACCAATTATTAATAATTTGTGTAATTCCGCCCCAGATGGGTGCATCGCAGATCCGAGACCATATTCATAAGCAGCATGCGACTCTGTATTAAATGAGCCTATACACGCCTAGTCTAACGAATTTGCTCTACGCATGCCGGATAAAGCGGTTTCTCAATTGATTCCTGATAGCTAGAGAAGGATAATTCATGTGAATTATAGACCTGTTTCCTAGGTATCAGGAAATGTAATTTTGGTCTTGCTGTGACAAACCTATTTTGAATTATTAATAAGTTAACGTTCCCTTTGTGTGAAGCTATACGCTTGGAGGGAAATTTTGAATCTCAACCAGTTTGAGCTGGTTTTCCTTTTGGGGAAAGATGAGCTATGTACCAAATGCTGCTCCCCAGGTGGTCTGGCTACTTGTGAAATTCTTTCCTGACACAGGATGTGGGGGAGGTTACTGTACTCAGTAAGAGAGAGGGAAATTGACATCTATTGTGCATTTACCCAAGACTGACAGGAACTGTGCACGACCATGCGAAAGTCGATGGCGCTTACGCGCACGACTTTCGTAATATTCGTCACAGCCACCCTAGCTCTTTGCAGGACTCAGCCTGAGGCTTCCTGGCTGTCATTGTCACCACTGTCCCAGCCTGCGCTACTGACTGCACTGCACGCTGCTAACACTATGCTTTCCCCGATGCACCGGTATGTATGACTGATTATATTGTGCTGCAGAACTACAACTCTCAGCAAGCCTGCCTCCCCGGGACATCCCTGGATGTGGCTTCACAATACACTTGCAAGTCGATCCACAGCAGCTACAGACCAGGGAGATGACAGGGCTTGCACATCCTTGTAGTTCTACCATTAAAAGTACACAGATACGTTAAAGCTCAGCAGTTAGCTTCTAGAAAGTACAGTGTGGCTGATAGAGATGGGATCTAATGTTCGACTTGCTAAGTTGTTTTTTTTTTTTTTTTTAATCTACATTCCCATTGTCGGACAAATGTTTTGTGTGTTCAGAAAGGCAGTAATGCAAACTGTATACTTTCCATCTTGGAGTATACTTTTGAAATATTCAAGTGAACCTGAGATGATGAATAAAATTGTGTGCGCACATTATTACTAACTATGCGCTGATAGCTTGTACGCTCTATCTGGGACACCTGAAGTAAGTGGGAACTCTGTAGCGTATAAATAGACTAAAGGGGGCCTCAGAATAGCAATCTGCCTAGGGCCCTATGGTTAAACCTGCTTTGATTCCCCCCCCCCCCCCCCCCGTACCCCCCAGCTAACCCTGAAATGCTTCTTGTTCTACCCTCTAAACTAATATCCTACTAATACTTTCCCTCTCCCATCACAACCTTTTTAGATGGCCAGCAAAAAACCCAAGCTATGAGGCTTTCAAAACCTGCAGCGCAGAAAGCAAAAGGAAGAAGCCTTGAAAAAAATCACTTCCTCTATAACTACTTTTTTACAGCCAGTGCAAACATCAGTGTCAGACTCTGAAAAACATCCCAGTGTTAAAGAAACCACACCATCAACATCAGCTTTAAAGGGGAACTGAAGAGAGAGGTATATGGAGGCTGTCATGTTTATTTCCTTTTAGACAATACCAGTTGCCTGGCAGCCCTGCTGATCCTCTGCCTCTAATACTATTAGCCATAGCCCCTGAACAAGCATTCAGCAGATCAGGTGTTTCAGTGGTTCAGACTTATAAGTCTGATCTGACAAGACTAGCTGCATGCTTGTTTCTGGTTTTAATCAGATACTACTGCAGAAAAAATAGACCAGCAGGGCTGCCAGGCAACTGGTATTGATTAAAAGGAAATAAACATGACAGCCTCCATATACCTCTCTCTTCAGTTCCCCTTTAAGAGATGAGGAAGAAACTGTTGGTGCCTGCCATGATGCTCTGCCATGTTTACATTGTGAACAGACCATTGAACCAATGGAGGAAGACAATTCTACAAATCCTTCAAACACTCTGTCAGCAGCAGAGATACCCAGTGCTGAACAAAGCACAAGTCCCATCTTACCGGACTCTGACTCTGAATCTGCTACAGGTCCTCATGAAAAATTGGTTGCTAAAGAAACATTGTTAACTTCAAATGATCCTGGTGTGTGGCCAGAAAAAATAGATGACAGGCTAAGGATAGTATTGAATTAAAGCAGGCCCTGTTCAAGAGAAATCCTGTCAATTTCCCAAGCATGTTTCCAACAGGAACTTTTCTGTGTCAGATTACCACAGGGTGTTGGGCAATGGAGAAAAAATACCAAGAAATTGGTTAATGTATTCAATGGCAAACAATTCTGTGCAGTGCTTCCCATGCAGAATTTTTAACAGTGACACAATGACACTAGCCACTAAAATGGGCTTTAGCGATTGGCAGCATTTGTCCAGACATTTAAGCCGCCATGAAAAAAATACAGCTCATGTACAAAACTATAAAAAAATGGATGGATCTATCAAAGTCATTACAAAAAGGGACTACAATAGATCACATTAACCAACGAATCCTTGAACAAGAAGAAAAACGGTGGTATGAAGTCATAAAAAGGATAATATACATCATTCAGTACTTGGCTGGACAAAATCTAGCATTACGAGGTAAAACCAGTTAATTATTTCAAATAATGGGAACTTTCTAAAATTATTTGAGATGATTGGCAAGTTTGATCCCATTGTTGCTGAACATATACAGAGAGTACAGTGCTCCATCTCAGAGCATTCCCACATGCCACACTACCTGGGGGACAAGATACAGAATGAAGTCATCACTATCCTTGGAACAAAGATAAAATACTTCATACTGGAAATGCTGAAGGAGGCAAAATTATTCTTGATTATACACCATCGCCATTATTCTTGATTATACACCAGACACCAGCCATGTTGAGCAAATGAGCATCATTGTACGGTTTGTGGTTCTAAATGAACAGACCCAAAAAATTGAAATCCGGGAACATTTCTTGGATTTTTGCCCAATATCGAATTCATCAGCCAAAGGACTAACATCATTCTTGCTGAGCTATCTATCAGAAAATAACATCCCGATTCAAGACATGCGTGGTCAAGGATATGACAATGCTGCAAACATGAAGGCAAAGCATAATGGTTTGCAACAGAAGATACTGGAGGTAAATCCAAGAGCATTTTATGTTCCATTCACTGCACATACTCTTAATTTAGTTGTCAATGATGCAGCAAAGGTTTCATTCATGACAGTTGATTTCTTTGGTATAGTTCAAGAATTGTACGTTTACTTTGCCTCATCCACACACCGTTGGGAAGTTCTTAAAAACCATGTTGATGGCCTCACTGTGAAACCACTTTCTGATACCAGATGGGAAAGCAGAGTGGAAGCAATCAAACCACTGCGCTATTTCCTTCCAGAGATATATGATGCATTGTACGAAATCTCAGACGACGACCACAGAGATATTAAAACAAAACACCAAGCTTGTTCATTAGCAAGTAAATTAAAAACATACAAATTCATTTGCTCTGTTCTCATCTGGTATGCAATTCTGTCTAAAGTTAACATAGTCAGTAAGCTCCTGCAACAGCCATCACTCAACATATCACAGTGTGTACTTGAGCTGGAAAAGTTGCACAAACATTTAGAAGAATACCAGTGTGATGAAGGATTTGAATTGGTTTTGGATGATGCCAAAGAGATTGCTGAAAAGCTTGATATAGATACTGACTTTCCTCCTGCTGTATCAATTCGACCACGAAAGAGAAAAACCTT